>NW_027514323.1:0-79637 GCF_048772815.1 Callospermophilus lateralis
TCTTCAAGTAGCACTAGGCACAGACTGTGGAAAAGCACTTTCATTGAGAGGGGTTGCCAAGCCTCTAAGAAATAACGAGTTTCCGAAATAGGAGCAAATATTTTTTCACCCAATCTTGATGATACTTGGTGGTAATGATCAGTACACAAATCACACTTGGCTCACCAAATTTTGTTCTTCTAGGTTGAAGCTTTCGTCTACAGTAGCAGTTTTTATATTTAAGTTTCACTCTCTTCTCTCATATATAGATAGATGAATTTGGAACTCTAAATCCAAATTGTTTTTTTAGTACCCCTTTGAAACTTGACAAAATAAAGGAGTTCTCAGTTTTGTCTCTATGGTTTGTTTCCTCTTCAAGTAGCCCTAGGCACACACTGCGGAAAAGCACTTTCATTGAGAGGGGTTGCCAAGCTTCTAAGAAATAAAAATTTTCCGAAATACCAGCAAATATTTTTTACCCAATCTTGATGATACTTGTTGCTAATGATCAGTACACAAATCCCTCTTGGCTCACCAAATTTTGTTCTTCTAGGTTGAAGCGTTCGTCTACAGTAGCAGTTTTTATATTTAGGTTTCCCTCTGTTCTCTCCTATATAGATAGAAGAATTTGGAACTCTAAATCCAACATGGTTTGTAGTAGCTCTTTGAAACTTGACAAAATAAAGGAGTTCTCAGTTTTGTCTCTATGGTTTGTTTCCTCTTCAAGTAGCCCTAGGCACAGACTGTGGAAAGCACTTTCATTGAGATGGGTTGCAAAGTTTCTAAGAAATAACGAGTTTCCAAAATACCAGCAAATATATTTTCACCCAATCTTGATGATACTTGGTGGTAATGATCAGTACACAAATCCCACTTGGCTCACCAAATTTTGTTCTTCTAGGTTGAAGCGTTCGTCTACAGTAGCAGTTTTTATATTTAGGTTTCCCTGTGTTCTCTCCTATATAAATAGATGAATTTGGAACTCTAAATCCAACATGGTTTGTAGTAGCTCTTTGAAACTTGACAAAATAAAAGAGTTCTCAGTTTTGTCTCTAAGATTAGTTGCCTCTTCAAGTAGCCCTAGGCACAGACTGTGGAAAGCACTTTCATTGAGATGGGTTGCCTGAATTCTAAGAAATAACGAGTTTCCAAAATATCAGCAAATATTTTTTCACCCAAACTTGATCATAGTTGGTGGTAATGATTAGTACACAAATCACACTTGACTCACCAAATTTTGTTCTTCTAGGTTGATGCATTCATCTACAGTAGCAGTTTTTATAGTTAGGTTTCACTCTGTTCTCTCATATATAGATAGATGAATTTGGAACTCTAAATCCAACTTGGATTGTAGTAGCTCTTTGAAACTTGACAAAAAAAAGGAGTTCTCAGTTTTGTCTCTATGGTTTGTTTCCTCTTCAAGTAGCCCTAGGCACAGACTGTGGAAAAGCACTTTCATTGAGAGGGGTTTCCAAGCTTCTAAGAAATAAAGATTAAGAAATACCAGCAAATATTTTTTCAGCCAATCTCGATGATACCTGTTGCTGATGATCAGTACACAAATCCCACTTGGCTCACCAAATTTTGTTCTTCTAGTTTGAAGCTTTCATCTACAGTAGCAGTTTTTATATTTAGGTTTCCCTTTGTTCTCTTCTATACAGATAGATGAATTTGGAACTCTAAATCCAACATGGTTTGTAGTAGCTCTTTGAAACTTGATAAAATAAAAAAGTTCTCAGTTTTGTCTCTATGGTTTGTTTCCTCTTCAAGTAGTCCTTGGCACAGACTGTGGAAAGTACTTTCACTGAGATGGGGTGCCAAGCTTCTAAGAAATAACGAGTTTCCAAATTACCAGCAAATATTTTTTCACCCAATCTTGATGATACTTGGTGGTAATGATCAGTACACAAATCCCACTGGGCTCACCACATTTTGATCTTCTAGTTTGAAGCGTTCGTCTACAGTAGCAGTTTTTATATTTAGGTTTCCCTATGTTCTCACCTATATAGATAGATGAATTTGGAACTCTAAATAAAACATGGTTTATAGTAGCTCTTTGAAACTTGACAAGATAAAGGAGTTCTCAGTTTTGTCTCTATGGTTTGTTTCCTCTTCAAGTAGCCCTAGGCACAGACTGTGGAAAAGCACTTTCATTGAGAGGGGTTGTCAAGCTTCTAAGAAATAAAGATTCCGAAATACCAGCAAATATTTTTTCAGCCAATCTCGATGATACCTGTTGCTGATGATCAGTACACAAATCCCACTTGGCTCACCAAATTTTGTTCTTCTAGGTTGATGCGTTCGTGTACAGAGGCAGTTTTATAGTTAGGTTTCCCTCTGTTCTCTCTTATAGATAGATGAATTTGGAACTCTAAATCCAACATGGTTTGCAGTAGCTCTTTGAAACTCGATAAAATAAAGGAGTTCTCAGTTTTGTCTCTATGGTTTGTTTCCTCTTCAAGTAGCCGTAGGCACAGACTGTGGAAAAGCACTTTCATTGAGAGGGGTTTCCAAGCTTCTAAGAAATAACGAGTTTCCGAAATACCAGCAAATATATATTCACACAATCTTGATGATACTTGGTGGTAATGATCAGTACACAAATCCCACTGGGCTCACCACATTTTGATCTTCTAGTTTGAAGCGTTCGTCTACAGTAGCAGTTTTTATATTTAGGTTTCCCTCTGTTCTCACCTATATAGATAGATGAATTTGGACTCTAAATAAAACATGGTTTATAGTAGCTCTTTGAAACTTGACAAAATAAAGGAGTTCTCAGTTTTGTCTCTATGGTTTGTTTAATCTTCAAGGAGCCCTAGGCACAGACTGTGGAAAAGAACTTTCATTGAGAGGGGTTGCCAAACTTCAAAGAAATAACGAGTTTCCGAAATACCAGCAAATGTTTTTTCACCGAATCTTGATGATACATGTTGCTAATGATCAGTACACAAATCCCACTTGGCTGACCAAATTTTGTTCTTCTAGGTTGAAGCGTTCATCTACAGTAGCAGTTTTATATTTAGGTTTTCCTCTGTTCTAACCTATATAGATAGATGAATTTGGAAATCTAAATCCAACATGGTTTGTAGTAGTTCTTTGAAACTTGACAAAATAAAGGAGTTCTCAGTTTTATTTCTATGGTTTGTTTAATCTTCAAGTAGCCCTAGGCACAGACTGTGGAAAAGCACTTTCATTGAGAGGGGTTGCCAAGCTTCTAAGAAATAAAAATTTTCCGAAATACCAGCAAATATTTTTTACCCAATCTTGATGATACTTGTTGCTAATGATCAGTACACAAATCCCACTTGGCTCACCAAATTTTGTTCTTCTAGGTTGAAGCGTTCGTCTACAGTAGCAGTTTTTCTATTTAGGTTTCCCTCTGTTCTGTCCTATATAGATAGAAGAATTTGGAACTCTAAATCCAACATGGTTTGTAGTAGCTCTTTGAAACTTGACAAAATAAAGGAGTTCTCAGTTTTGTCTCTATGGTTTGTTTCCTCTTCAAGTAGCCCTAGGCACAGACTGTGGAAAGCACTTTCATTCAGAGGGATTGCAAAGTTTCTAAGAAATAACGAGTTTCCAAAATACCAGCAAATATATTTTCACCTAATCTTGATGATACTTGGTGGTAATGATCAGTACACAAATCCCATTTGGCTCACCAAATTTTGTTCTTCTAGGTTGAAGCGTTCGTCTACAGTAGCAGTTTTTATATTTAGGTTTCCCTGTGTTCTCTCCTATATAAATAGATGAATTTGGAACTCTAAATCCAACATGGTTTGTAGTAGCTGTTTGAAACTTGACAAAATAAAAGAGTTCTCAGTTTTGTCTCTATGGTTTGTTTCCTCTTCAAGTAGCAATAGGCACAGACTGTGGAAAAGTACTTTTATTGTGATGGGTTGAGAAGCTTCTAAGAAATAACAAGTTTCCGAAATACCAGCAAATAATTTTTCACCCAAACTTGATGATACTTGGTGGTAATGATCAGTACACAAATCCTACTTGGCTCACCAAATTTTGTTCTTCTAGTTTGAAGCTTTCGTCTACAGTAGCAGTTTTTATATTTAGGTTTCCCTTTGTTCTCTTCTATATAGATAGATGAATTTGGAACTCTAAATTCAACATGGTTTGTAGTAGCTCTTTGAAACTTGATAATATAAAAATGTTCTCAGTTTTGTCTCTATGGTTTGTTTCCTCTTCAAGTAGTCCTTGGCACAGACTGTGGAAAGTACTTTCACTGAGATGGGTTGCCAAGCTTCTAAGAAATAACGAGTTTCCAAATTACCAGCAAATATTTTTTCACCCAATCTTGATGATACTTGGTGGTAATGATCAGTACACAAATCCCACTGGGCTCACCACATTTTGATCTTCTAGTTTGAAGCGTTCGTATACAGTAGCAGTTTTTATATTTAGGTTTCCCTATGTTCTCACCTATATAGATAGATGAATTTGGAACTCTAAATAAAACATGGTTTATAGTAGCTCTTTGAAACTTGACAAGAGAGAGGAGTTCTCAGTTTTGTCTCTATGGTTTGTTTCCTCTTCATGTAGCCCTAGGCACAGACTGTGGAAAAGCACTTTCATTGAGAGAAGTTGCCAAGCTTCTAAGCAATAACGAGTTTCCGAAATACCAGCAAATACTTGGTGGTAATGATCAGTACTTGGTGATACTTGGTGGTAATGATCAGTACACAAATCCCACTTGGCTCACCAAATTTTGTTCTTCTAGGTTGATGCGTTCGTGTACAGAGGCAGTTTTATAGTTAGGTTTCCCTCTGTTCTCCCTTATAGATAGATGAATTTGGAACTCTAAATCCAACATGGTTTGTAGTAGCTCTTGAAACTTGACAAAATAAAGGAGTTCTCAGTTTTGTCTCTATGGTTTGTTTAATCTTCAAGGAGCCCAATGCACAGACTGTGGAAAAGCACTTTCATTGAGAGGAGTTGCCAAGCTTCTAAGAAATAACGAGTTTCCAAAATAACAGCAAATATATTTTCACCCAATCTTGATGATACTTGTAGGTACTGATCAGTACACAAATACCACTTGGCTCACCAAATTCTGTTCTGCTAGGTTGATGCGTTCGTGTACAGTAGCAGTTTTTATAGTTAGGTTTCCCTCTGTTCTCTCATATATAGATAGATGAATTTGGAACTCTAAATCCAACATGGTTTGCAGTAGCTCTTTGAAACTCGATAAAATAAAGGAGTTCTCAGTTTTGTCTCTATGGTTTGTTTCCTCTTCAAGTAGCCCTAGGCACAGACTGTGGAAAAGCACTTTCATTGAGAGGGGTTGCCAAGTTTCTAAGAAATAACGAGTTTCCGAAATACCAGCAAATATATTTTCACACAATCTTGATGATAGTTGGTGGTAATGATCAGTACACAAATCCCACTGGGCTCACCACATTTTGATCTTCTAGTTTGAAGCGTTCGTCTACAGTAGCAGTTTTTATATTTAGGTTTCCCTCTGTTCTCACCTATATAGATAGATAAATTTGGAACTCTAAATAAAACATGGTTTATAGTAGCTCTTTGAAACTTGACAAAATAAAGGAGTTCTCAGTTTTGTCTCTATGGTTTGTTTAATCTTCAAGGAGCCCTAGGCACAGACTGTGGAAAAGAACTTTCATTGAGAGGCGTTGCGAAACTTCTAAGAAATACCGAGTTTCCGAAATACCAGCAAATGTTTTTTCACCGAATCTTGATGATACTTGTTGCTAATGATCAGTACACAAATCCCACTTGGCTGACCAAATTTTGTTCTTCTAGGTTGAAGCGTTCGTCTACAGTAGCAGTTTTATATTTAGGTTTTCCTCTGTTCTCCCCTATATAGATAGATGAATTTGGAAATCTAAATCCAACATGGTTTGTAGTAGTTCTTTGAAACTTGACAAAATAAAGGAGTTCTCAGTTTTGTTTCTATGGTTTGTTTCCTCTTCAAGTAGCCCTAGGCACAGACTGTGGAAAAGCACTTTCATTGAGAGAAGTTGCCAAGCTTCTAAGCAATAACGAGTTTCCGAAATACCAGCAAATTCTTGGTGGTAATGATCAGTACTTGGTGATACTTGGTGGTAATGATCAGTACACAAATCCCACTTGCTTCACCAAATTTTGTTCTTCTAGGTTGAAGAGTTCGTCTACAGTAGCAGTGTTTATATTTAGGTTTCATTCTTACTCTCTTATAGATAGATGAATTTGGAACTCTAAATCCAACATGGTTTGTAGTAGCTCTTCAAACTTGAAAAAATAAAGGAGTTCTCAGTTTTGTCTCTATGGTTTGTTTAATCTTCAAGGAGCCCTAGGCACAGACTGTGGAAAAGCACTGTCATTGAGATTAGTTGCCAAGCTTCTAAGAACTAACGAGTTTCCGAAATACCAGCAAATATTTTTTCACCCAATCTTGATGATACTTGGTGGTAATGATCAGTACACAAATCCCACTTGGCTCACCAAATTTTGTTCTTCTAGGTTGAAGCGTTTGTCTACAGTAGCAGTTTTTATATTTAGGTTTCACACTGTTCTCTCATATATAGATAGATGAATTTGGAACTCTAAATCCAACATGGTTTGTAGTAGCTCTATGAAACTTGACAAAATAAAGGAGTTCTCAGTTTTGTCTCTATGGTTTGTTTCCTTTTCAATTAGCCCTAGGCACAGACTGTGGAAAAGCACTTTCATTGAGAGGGATTGCCAAGCTTCTAAGAAATAACGAGTTTCCGAAATACCAGCAAATATTTTTTCACCCAATCTTGATGATACTTGTTGCTTATGATCAGTACACAAATCCCACTTGGCTCACCAAATTTGTTCTTCTAGGTTGAAGCGTTCGTCTACAGTAGCAGTTTTTATATTTAGGTTTCCCTCTCTTCTCTCCTATATAGATCGATGAATCTGGAACTCTAAATCAAACATGGTTTGTAGTAGCTGTTTGAAACTTGACAAAATAAAGGAGTTCTCAGTTTTGTCTCTATGGTTTGTTTCCTCTTCAAGTAGTCCTAGGCACAGACTGTGGAAAGCACTTTCATTGAGAGGAGTTGCCAAGCTTCTAAGAAATAACGAGCTTCCAAAATACCAGCAAATATATTTTCACCCAATCTTGATGATACTTGTAGGTAATGATCAGTACACAAATACCACTTGGCTCACCAAATTTTGTTCTTCTAGGTTGAAGCGTTCATGTACAGTAGCAGTTTTGATAGTTAGGTTTCCCTCTTTTCTCTCATATATAGATACATGAATTTGGAACTCTAAATACACCATGGTTTGTAGTAGCTCGTTGACACTCGATAAAATATGGAGTTCTCAGTTTTGTCTCTATGGTTTGTTTCCTCTTCAAGTAGCCGTAGGCACAGACTGTGGAAAAGCACTTTCATTGAGAGAGGTTGCCAACCTTCTAAGAAATAACGAGTTTCCGAAATACCAGCAAATATTTTTTCACCCAATCTTGATGATACTTGGTGGTAATGATCAGTACACAAATCCCACTGGGCTCACCACATTTTCATCTTATAGTTTGAAGCGTTCGTCTACAGTAGCAGTTTTTATATTTAGGTTTCCCTCTGTTCTCACCTATATAGATAGATGAATTTGGAACTCTAAATAAAACATGGTTTATAGTAGCTCTTTGAAACTTGACAAACTAAAGGAGTTCTCAGTTTTGTCTCTATGGTTTGTTTAATCTTCCAGGAGCCCTAGGCACAGACTGTGGAAAAGAACTTTCATTGAGAGGGGTTGCCAAACTTCTAAGAAATAACGAGTTTCCAAAATACCAGCAAATGTTTTTTCACCGAATCTTGATGATACTTGTTGCTAATGATCAGTACACAAATCCCACTTGGCTGACCAAATTTTGTTCTTCTAGGTTGAAGCGTTCGTCTACAGTAGCAGTTTTATATTTAGGTTTTCTTCTGTTCTCTCGGAGTTCTCAGTTTTGTCGCTATGGTTTGTTTCCTCTTGAAGTAGCCCTAGGCACAGACTGTGGAAAAGCACTTTAATTGAGAGGGGTTCCCAAGCTTCTAAGAAATAACGAGTTTCTGAAATACCAGCAAATATTTTTTCACCCAATCTTGATGATACTCGGTGGTAATGATCAGTACACAAATCCCACTTGGCTCACCAAATTTTGTTCTTCTAGGTTGAAGCGTTCGTCTACAGTAGCAGTTTTTATATTTAGGTTTCACTCTGTTCTCTCATATATAGATAGATGAATTTGGAACTCTAAATCCAACATGGTTTGTAGTAGCTCTTTGAAACTTGACAAAATAAAGGAGTTCTCAGTTTTGTCTCTATGGTTTGTTTCCTCTTCAAGTAGCCCTAGGCACAGACTGTGGAAAAGCACTTTCATTGAGAGGGGTTGCCAAGCTTCTAAGAAATAACGAGTTTCCGAAATATCAGCAAATATTTTTTCACCCTAATTTGATGAATCTTGGTGGTAACGATCAGTACACAAATCCCACTTGGCTCACGAAATTTTGTACTTCTAGTTTCAAGCTTTCATCTAAGGTAGCAGTTTTTATATTTAGGTTTCCCTCTGTTCTCTCCTATATAGATAGATGAATTTGGAACTCTAAATCCAACATGGTTTATAGTACATCTTTGAAACTTGACAAAATAAAGGAGTTCTCAGATTTGTCTCTATGGTTTCTTTTCTCTTAAAGTAGCCCTAGGCACAGACAGTGGAAAGCACTTGCATTGAGATGGGTTGCCAAGCTTCTAAGAAAAAACGAGTTTCCGAAATACCAGCAAATATTTTTTCACCCAATCTAGTTGATACTTGGTGGTAATGATCAGTACACAAATCCCACTTGGCTCACCAAATTTTGTTCTTCTAGGTTGAAGCGTTCGTCTACAGTAGCAGTTTTTATATTTAGGTTCATCTGTTCTCTCCTATATAGATAGATGAATTTGGAACTCTAAATCCAACATGGTTTGTAGTAGCTCTTTGAAACTTGAAAAAATAAAGGAGTTCTCAGTTTTGTCTCTATGGTTTGTTTCCTCTTCAAGTAGCCCTAGGCACAGACTGTGGAAAAGCACTTTCATTGAGAGGGGTTGCCAAGCTTCTAGGAAATAACGAGTTTCCGAAAGACCAACAAATATTTTTCAACCAAATTTGATGATTCTTGGTGGTAACGATCAGTACACAAATCCCACTTGGCTCACGAAATTTTGTACTTCTAGTTTGAAGCTTTCGTCTACAGTAGCAGTTTTTATATTTAGGTTTCCCTCTGTTCTCTCCTATATAGATAGATGAATGTGGAACTCTAAATCCAACATGGTATGTAGTAGCTCTTTGAAACTTCACAAAATAAAGGTGTTCTCAGATTTGTCCCTATGGCTTGTTTCCTCTTCAAGTAGCCCTAGGCGCAGACTGTGGAAAAGCACTTTCATTCAGAGGGGTTGCCAAGCTTCTAAGAAATAACGAGTTTCCGAAATACCAGCAAATATTTTTTCACCCAACCTTGATGATACTTGGTGGTAATGATCAGTACACAAATCCCACTTGGCTTACCAAATTTTGTTCTTCTAGGTTGAAGCGTTCGTCTACAGTAGCAGTTTTTATATTTAAGTTTCCCTCGGTTCTCTCCTATATAGATAGATGAATTTGGAACTCTAAATCCAACATGGTTTGGAGTAGCTCTTTGAAACTTGACAAAATAAAGGAGTTCTCAGTTTTGTCTCTATGGTTTTTTCCTCTTCATGTAGCCTAGGCACAGACTGTGGAAAAGCACTTTCATTGAGAGAGGTTGCCAAGCTTCTAAGAAATTACGAGTTTCCGAAATACCAGCAAATATTTTTTCACCCAATCTTGATGATACTTGGAGCTAATGATCAGTACACAAATCCCACTTGGCTCACCAAATTTTGTTCTTCTAGGTTGAAGCGTTCGTCTACAGTAGCAGTTTTTATATTTAGGTTTCCCTCTGTTCTCTCCTATATAGAAAGATGAATTTGGAACTCTAAATCCAACATGGTTTGTAGTAGCTCTTTGAAACTTGACAAAATAAAGGAGTTCTCAAGTTTTGTCTCTATGGTTTGTTTCCTCTTCAAGTAGCCCTAGGCACAGACTGTGGAAAAGCACTTTCATTGAGAGGGGTTGCCAAGCTTCTAAGAAATAACGAGTTTCCGAAATATCAGCAAATATTTTTTCACCCTAATTTGATGAATCTTGGTGGTAACGATCAGTACACAAATCCCACTTGGCTCACGAAATTTTGTACTTCTAGTTTCAAGCTTTCATCTAAGGTAGCAGTTTTTATATTTAGGTTTCCCTCTGTTCTCTCCTATATAGATAGATGAATTTGGAACTCTAAATCCAACATGGTTTATAGTACATCTTTGAAACTTGACAAAATAAAGGAGTTCTCAGATTTGTCTCTATGGTTTCTTTTCTCTTAAAGTAGCCCTAGGCACAGACAGTGGAAAGCACTTGCATTGAGATGGGTTGCCAAGCTTCTAAGAAATAACGAGTTTCCGAAATACCAGCAAATATTTTTTCACCCAATCTAGTTGATACTTGGTGGTAATGATCAGTACACAAATCCCACTTGGCTCACCAAATTTTGTTCTTCTAGGTTGAAGCGTTCGTCTACAGTAGCAGTTTTTATATTTAGGTTCATCTGTTCTCTCCTATATAGATAGATGAATTTGGAACTCTAAATCCAACATGGTTTGTAGTAGCTCTTTGAAACTTGAAAAAAATAAAGGAGTTCTCAGTTTTGTCTCTATGGTTTGTTTCCTCTTCAAGTAGCCCTAGGCACAGACTGTGGAAAAGCACTTTCATTGAGAGGGGTTGCCAAGCTTCTAGGAAATAACGAGTTTCCGAAAGACCAACAAATATTTTTTCAACCAAATTTGATGATTCTTGGTGGTAACGATCAGTACACAAATCCCACTTGGCTCACGAAATTTTGTACTTCTAGTTTGAAGCTTTCGTCTACAGTAGCAGTTTTTATATTTAGGTTTCCCTCTGTTCTCTCCTATATAGATAGATGAATGTGGAACTCTAAATCCAACATGGTATGTAGTAGCTCTTTGAAACTTCACAAAATAAAGGTGTTCTCAGATTTGTCCCTATGGCTTGTTTCCTCTTCAAGTAGCCCTAGGCGCAGACTGTGGAAAAGCACTTTCATTGAGAGGGGTTGCCAAGCTTCTAAGAAATAACGAGTTTCCGAAATACCAGCAAATATTTTTTCACCCAACCTTGATGATACTTGGTGGTAATGATCAGTACACAAATCCCACTTGGCTTACCAAATTTTGTTCTTCTAGGTTGAAGCGTTCGTCTACAGTAGCAGTTTTTATATTTAAGTTTCCCTCGGTTCTCTCCTATATAGATAGATGAATTTGGAACTCTAAATCCAACATGGTTTGGAGTAGCTCTTTGAAACTTGACAAAATAAAGGAGTTCTCAGTTTTGTCTCTATGGTTTTTTCCTCTTCATGTAGCCTAGGCACAGACTGTGGAAAAGCACTTTCATTGAGAGAGGTTGCCAAGCTTCTAAGAAATTACGAGTTTCCGAAATACCAGCAAATATTTTTTCACCCAATCTTGATGATACTTGGAGCTAATGATCAGTACACAAATCCCACTTGGCTCACCAAATTTTGTTCTTCTAGGTTGAAGCGTTCGTCTACAGTAGCAGTTTTTATATTTAGGTTTCCCTCTGTTCTCTCCTATATAGAAAGATGAATTTGGAACTCTAAATCCAACATGGTTTGTAGTAGCTCTTTGAAACTTGACAAAATAAAGGAGTTCTCAGTTTTGTCTCTATGGTTTGTTTCCTCTTCAAGTAGCCCTAGGCACAGACTGTGGAAAAGCACTTTCATTGAGAGGGGTTGCCAAGCTTCTAAGAAATAACGAGTTTCCGAAATATCAGCAAATATTTTTTCACCCTAATTTGATGAATCTTGGTGGTAACGATCAGTACACAAATCCCACTTGGCTCACGAAATTTTGTACTTCTAGTTTCAAGCTTTCATCTAAGGTAGCAGTTTTTATATTTAGGTTTCCCTCTGTTCTCTCCTATATAGATAGATGAATTTGGAACTCTAAATCCAACATGGTTTATAGTACATCTTTGAAACTTGACAAAATAAAGGAGTTCTCAGATTTGTCTCTATGGTTTCTTTTCTCTTAAAGTAGCCCTAGGCACAGACAGTGGAAAGCACTTGCATTGAGATGGGTTGCCAAGCTTCTAAGAAATAACGAGTTTCCGAAATACCAGCAAATATTTTTTCACCCAATCTAGTTGATACTTGGTGGTAATGATCAGTACACAAATCCCACTTGGCTCACCAAATTTTGTTCTTCTAGGTTGAAGCGTTCGTCTACAGTAGCAGTTTTTATATTTAGGTTCATCTGTTCTCTCCTATATAGATAGATGAATTTGGAACTCTAAATCCAACATGGTTTGTAGTAGCTCTTTGAAACTTGAAAAAAATAAAGGAGTTCTCAGTTTTGTCTCTATGGTTTGTTTCCTCTTCAAGTAGCCCTAGGCACAGACTGTGGAAAAGCACTTTCATTGAGAGGGGTTGCCAAGCTTCTAGGAAATAACGAGTTTCTGAAAGACCAACAAATATTTTTTCAACCAAATTTGATGATTCTTGGTGGTAACGATCAGTACACAAATCCCACTTGGCTCACGAAATTTTGTACTTCTAGTTTGAAGCTTTCGTCTACAGTAGCAGTTTTTATATTTAGGTTTCCCTCTGTTCTCTCCTATATAGATAGATGAATGTGGAACTCTAAATCCAACATGGTATGTAGTAGCTCTTTGAAACTTCACAAAATAAAGGAGTTCTCAGATTTGTCCCTATGGCTTGTTTCCTCTTCAAGTAGCCCTAGGCGCAGACTGTGGAAAAGCACTTTCATTGAGAGGGGTTGCCAAGCTTCTAAGAAATAACGAGTTTCCGAAATACCAGCAAATATTTTTTCACCCAACCTTGATGATACTTGGTGGTAATGATCAGTACACAAATCCCACTTGGCTTACCAAATTTTGTTCTTCTAGGTTGAAGCGTTCGTCTACAGTAGCAGTTTTTATATTTAAGTTTCCCTCGGTTCTCTCCTATATAGATAGATGAATTTGGAACTCTAAATCCAACATGGTTTGGAGTAGCTCTTTGAAACTTGACAAAATAAAGGAGTTCTCAGTTTTGTCTCTATGGTTTTTTCCTCTTCATGTAGCCTAGGCACAGACTGTGGAAAAGCACTTTCATTGAGAGAGGTTGCCAAGCTTCTAAGAAATTACGAGTTTCCGAAATACCAGCAAATATTTTTTCACCCAATCTTGATGATACTTGGAGCTAATGATCAGTACACAAATCCCACTTGGCTCACCAAATTTTGTTCTTCTAGGTTGAAGCGTTCGTCTACAGTAGCAGTTTTTATATTTAGGTTTCCCTCTGTTCTCTCCTATATAGAAAGATGAATTTGGAACTCTAAATCCAACATGGTTTGTAGTAGCTCTTTGAAACTTGACAAAATAAAGGAGTTCTCAGTTTTGTCTCTATGGTTTGTTTCCTCTTCAAGTAGCCCTAGGCACAGACTGTGGAAAAGCACTTTCATTGAGAGGGGTTGCCAAGCTTCTAAGAAATAACGAGTTTCGAAATAACAGCAAATATTTTTTCACCCAAATTTGATGATTCTTGGTGGTAATGATCAGTACACAAATTCCACTTGACTCACCAAAATTTGTTCTTCTAGGTTGAAGCGTTCGTCTACAGTAGCAGTTTTTATATTTAGGTTTCCCTCTGTTCTCTCCCATATAGATAGATGAATTTGGAAATCTAAATCCAACATGGTTTGTAGTAGCTCTTTGAAACTTGACAAAATAAAGGAGTTCTCAGTTTTGTCTCTATGGTTTGTTTCCTCTTCAAGTAGCCCTAGGCACAGACTGTGGAAAAGCACTTTCATTGAGAGGTGTTGCCAAGCTTCTAAGAAATTACGAGTTTCCGAAATACCAGCAAATATTTTTTCACCCAATCTTGATGATACTTGGTGCTAATGATCAGTACACAAATCCCACTTGGCTTACCAAATTTTGTTCTTCTAAGTTGAAGCGTTCGTCTACATTAGCAGTTTTTATATTTAGTTTTCCCTCTGTTCTCTCCTATATAGAAAGATGAATTTGGAACTCTAAATCCAACATGGTTTGTAGTAGCTCTTTGAAACTTGACAAAATAAAGGAGTTCTCAGTTTTGTCTCTATGGTTTGTTTCCTCTTCAAGTAGCCCTAGGCACAGACTGTGGAAAAGCACTTTCATTGAGAGGGGTTGCCAAGCTTATAAGAAATAACGAGTTTACGAAATACCAGCAAATATTTTTTCACCCTAATTTGATGATTCTTGGTGGTAACGATCAGTACACAAATCCCACTTGGCTCACGAAATTTTGTACTTCTAGATTGAAGCTTTCATCTACAGTAGCAGTTTTTATATTTAGGTTTCCCTCTGTTCTCTCCTATATAGATAGATGAATTTGGAACTCTAAATCCAACATGGTATGTAGAAGCTCTTTGAAACTTGACAAAATAAAGGAGTTCTCAGTTTTGTCTCTATGGTTTGTTTCCTCTTAAAGTAGCCCTAGGCACAGACAGTGGAAAGCCTTTGCATTGAGATGGGTTGCCAAGCTTCTAAGAAATAACGAGTTTCCGAAATACCAGCAAATATTTTTTCACCCAATCTAGATGATACTTGGTGGTAATGATCAGTACACAAATCCCAATTTGCTCACCAAATTTTGTTCTTCTATTTTGAAGCGTTCGTCTACCGTAGCAGTTTTTATATTTAGGTTTCCCTTTGTTCTCTCGTATTTAGATAGATGAATTTGAAACTCTAAATCCAACATGGTTTGTAGTAGCTCTTTGAAACTTGACAAAATAAAGGAGTTCTCAGTTTTGTCTCTATGGTTTGTTTTCTCTTCAAGTAGCCCTAGGCACAGACTGTGGAAAGCACTTTCATTGAGAGGGGTTGCCAAGCTTCTAAGAAATAACGAGTTTCCGAAATACCAGCAAATATTTTTTCACCCAATCTTGATGATACTTGGTGGTAATGATCAGTACACAAATCCCACTTGGCTCACGAAATTTTGTTCTTCTAGGTTGAAGCGTTCGTCTACAGTAGTAGTTTTTATATTTAGGTTTCCCTCTGTTCTCTCCCATATAGATAGATGAATTTGGAACTCTAAATCCAACATGGTTTGTAGTAGCTCTTTGAAACTTGACAAAATAAAGGAGTTCTCAGTTTTGTCTCTATGGTTTGTTTCCTCTTCAAGTAGCCCTAGGCACAGACTGTGGAAAAGCACTTTCATTGAGAGGTGTTGCCAAGCTTCTAAGAAATTACGAGTTTCCGAAATACCAGCAAATATTTTTTCACCCAATCTTGATGATACTTGGTGCTAATGATCAGTACACAAATCCCACTTGGCTCACCAAATTTTGATCTTCTAAGTTGAAGCGTTCGTCTACAGTAGCAGTTTATATATTTAGGTTTCCCTCTGTTCTCTCCTATATAGAAAGATGAATTTGGAACTCTAAATCCAACATGGTTTGTAGTAGCTCTTTGAAACTTGACAAAATAAAGGAGTTCTCAGTTTTGTCGCTATGGTTTCTTTCCTCTTCAAGTAGCCCTAGGCACAGACTGTGGAAAAGCACTTTAATTGAGAGGGGTTCCAAGCTTCTAAGAAATAACTAGTTTCCGAAATACCAGCAAATATTTTTTCACCCAATCTTGATGATACTCGGTGGTAATGATCAGTACACAAATCCCACTTGGCTCACCAAATTTTGTTCTTCTAGGTTGAAGCGTTCGTCTACAGTAGCAGTTTTTATATTTAGGTTTCCCTCTGTTCTCTCATATATAGATAGATGAATTTGGAACTCTAAATCCAACATGGTTTGTAGTAGCTCTTTGAAACTTGACAAAATAAAGGAGTTCTCAGTTTTGTCTCTATGGTTTGTTTCCTCTTCAAGTAGCCCTAGGCACAGACTGTGGAAAAGCACTTTCATTGAGAGGGGTTGCCAAGCTTCTAAGAAATAACGAGTGTCCGAAATACCAGCAAATATTTTTTCACCCTAATTTGATGAATCTTGGTGGTAACGATCAGTACACAAATCCCACTTGGCTCACGAAATTTTGTACTTCTAGTTTCAAGCTTTCATCTAAGGTAGCAGTTTTTATATTTAGGTTTCCCTCTGTTCTCTCCTATATAGATAGATGAATTTGGAACTCTAAATCCAACATGGATTGTAATAGCTCTTTGAAACTTGACAAAATAAAGGAGTTCTCAATTTTGTCTCTATGGTTTGTTTCCTCTTCAAGTAGCCCTAGGCACAGACTATGGAAAAGCACTTTCATTGAGACTGGTTGCCAATCTTCTAAGAAATAACGAGTTACCGAAATATCAGCAAATATTTTTTCACCAAATTTGATGATTCTTTTTGGTAATGATCAGTACCCAAATCCCACTTGGCTCACCAAATTTTGTTCTTTAAGGTTGAAGCGTTCGTCTAGAGTAGCAGTTTTAATATTTAGGTTTCCCTTTGTTCTCTCGTATTTAGATAGATGAATTTGGAAATCTAAATCCAACATGGTTTGTAGTAGCTCTTTGAAACTTGACAAAATAAAGGAGTTCTCAGTTTTGTCTCTATGGTTTGTTTCCTCTTAAATAGACCTAGGCACAGACTGTGGAAAATCAATTTCATTGAGAGGGGTTGCCAAGCTTCTAAGAAATAACGAGTTTCCGAAATACCAGCAAACATTTTTTCACCCAATCTTGATGATACTTGGTGGTAATGATCAGTACACAAATCCCACTTGGCTTACCAAATTTTGTTCTTCTAGGTTGAAGCGTTCGTCTACAGTAGCAGTTTTTATATTTAGGTTTCCCTCGAGTCTCTGATATATAGATAGATGAATTTGGAACTCTAAATCCAACATGGTTTGTAGTACATTTTTGAAACTGGACAAAATAAAGGAGTTCTCAGTTTTGTCTCTATGGCTTGCTTCCTCTTCAAGTAGCCCTAGGCGCAGACTGTGGAAAAGCACTTTCATTGAGAGGGGTTGCCAAGCTTCTAAGAAATAACGAGTTTCCGAAATACCAGCAAACATTTTTTCACCCAATCTTGATGATACTTGGTGGTAATGATCAGTACACAAATCCCACTTGGCTTACCAAATTTTGTTCTTCTAGGTTGAAGCGTTCGTCTACAGTAGCAGTTTTTATATTTAGGTTTCCCTCGAGTCTCTGATATATAGATAGATGAATTTGGAACTCTAAATCCAACATGGTTTGTAGTACATTTTTGAAACTGGACAAAATAAAGGAGTTCTCAGTTTTGTCTCTATGGCTTGCTTCCTCTTCAAGTAGCCCTAGGCGCAGACTGTGGAAAAGCACTTTCATTGAGAGGGGTTGCCAAGCTTCTAAGAAATAACGAGTTTCCGAAATAACAGCAAATATTTTTTCACCCAATCTTGATGATACTTGGTGGTAATGATCAGTACACAAATCCCACTTGGGTTAAGTGGGTTAAGTTGGTGGTAATGATCAGTACACAAATCCCACATGGCTCACCAAATTTTGTTCTTCTAGGTTGAAGCTTTCGTCTACAGTAGCAGTTTTTATATTTAGGTTTCCCTCTGTTCTCTCCTATATAGATAGATGAATTTGGAACTCTAAATCCAACATGGTTTGTAGTAGCTCTTTGAAACTTGACAAAATAAAGGGGTTCTCAGTTTTGTCTCTATGGTTTGTTTCCTCTTAAAGTAGACCTAGGCACAGACTGTGGAAATCACTTTCATTGAGATGGGTTGCCAAGCTTCTAAGAAATAACGAGTTTCCGAAATACCAGCAAATATTTTTTCACCCAATCTTGATGATACTTGGTGGTAATGATCAGTACACAAATCCCACTTGGCTTACCAAATTTTGTTCTTCTAGGTTGAAGCGTTCTTCTACAGTAGCAGTTTTTATATTTAGGTTTCCCTCGATTCTCTGATATATAGATAGATGAATTTGGTACTCTAAATCCAACTTGGTTTGTAGTACATCTTTGAAACTTGACAAAATAAAGGAGTTCTCAGTTTTGTCTCTATGGTTTGTTTCCTCTTCAAGTAGCCCTAGGCACAGACTGTGGAAAGCACTTTCATTGAGAGGGGTTGCCAAGCTTCTATGAAATAACGAGTTTCTGAAATACCAGCAAATATTTTTTCACCCAATCTTGATAATACTTGGTGGTAATGATCAGTACACAAATCCCACTTGGCTCACCAAATTTTGTTCTTCTAGGTTGAAGCTTTCGTCTACAGTAGCAGTTTTTATATTTAGGTTTCCCTCTGTTCTCTCCTATATAGATAGATGAATTTGGAACTCTAAATCCAACATGGTTTGTAGTAGCTCTTTGAAACTTGACAAAATAAAGGAGTTCTCAGTTTTGTCTCTATGGTTTGTTTCATCTTCAAGTAGCCCTAGGCACAGACTGTGGAAAAGCACTTTCATTGAGAGCGGTTGCCAAGCTTTTAAGAAGTAACGAGTTTCCGAAATACCAGCAAATATTTTTTCACCCAATCTTGATGATACTTGGTGGTAATGATCAGTACACAAATCCCACTTGGCTCACCAAATTTTGTTCTTCTAGGTTGAAGCGTTCGTCTACAGTAGCAGTTTTTATATTTAGGTTCATTAGTTCTCTCCTATATAGATAGATGAATTTGGAACTCTAAATCCAACATGGTTTGTAGTAGCTCTTTGAAACTTGACAAAATAAAGGAGTTCTCAGATTTGTCTCTATGGTTTGGTTCCTCTTCAAGTAGCCCTAGGCACAGACTGTGGAAAGAACTTTCATTGAGAGGGGTTGCCAAGCTTCTAAGAAATAGCGAGATTCGAAATAACAGCAAATATTTTTTCACCCAAATTTGATGATTCTTGGTGGTAATGATCAGTACACAAATCCCACTTGGCTCACGAAATTTTGTTCTTCTAGTGTGAAGCTTTCGTCTACAGTAGCAGTTTTTATATTTAGGTTTCCCTCGATTCTCTGATATATAGATAGATGAATTTGGAACTCTAAATCCAACATGGTTTGTAGTAGCTCTTTGAAACTTGACAAAATAAAGGAGTTCTCAGATTTGTCTCTATGGCTTGTTTCCTCTTCAAGTAGCCCTAGGCGCAGACTGTGGAAAAGCACTTTCATTGAGAGGGGTTGCCAAGCTTCTAAGAAATAACGAGTTTCCGAAATAACAGCAAATATTTTTTCACCCAATCTTGATGATACTTGGTGGTAATGATCAGTACACAAATCCCACTTGGCTTACCAAATTTTGTTCTTCTAAGTTGAAGCGATCGTCTACAGTAGGAGTTTTTATATTTAGGTTTCCCTCTGTTCTCTACTATATAGATAGATGAATTTGGAACTCTAAATCCAACATGGTTTGTAGTAGCTCTTTGAAACTTGACAAAATAATGGAGTTCTCAGATTTGTCTCTATGGTTTGCTTCCTCTTCACATAGCCCTAGCCACAGACTGTGGAAAATCATTTTCATTGAGAGGGTTTGCCAAGCTTCTAAGAAATAACGAGTTTCCGAAATACCAGCAAATATTTTTTCACCCAATCTTGATGATACTTGGTGGTAATGATCAGTACACAAATTCCACTTGGCTCAAAAAATTTTGTTCTTCTAGGTTGAAGCGTTCGTCTACAGTAGCAGTTTTTATATTTAGGTTTCCCTCGATTCTCTGATATATAGATAGATGAATTTGGAACTCTAAATCCAACATGGTTTGTAGTACATCTTTGAAACTTGACAAAATAAAGGAGTTCTCAGTTTTGTCTCTATGGTTTGTTTCCTCTTCAAGTAGCCCTAGGCACAGACTGTGGAAAGCACTTTCATTGAGAGGGGTTGCCAAGATTCTACGAAATAACGAGTTTCTGAAATACCAGCAAATATTTTTTCACCCAATCTTGATAATACTTGGTGGTAATGATCAGTACACAAATCCCACATGGCTCACCAAATTTTGTTCTTCTAGGTTGAAGCTTTCGTCTACAGTAGCAGTTTTTATATTTAGGTTTCCCTCTGTTCTCTCCTATATAGATAGATGAATTTGGAACTCTAAATCCAACATGGTTTGTAGTAGCTCTTTGAAACTTGACAAAATAAAGGAGTTCTCAGTTTTGTCTCTATGGTTTGTTTCCTCTTAAAATAGACCTAGGCACAGACTGTGGAAATCACTTTCATTGAGATGGGTTGCCAAGCTTCTAAGAAATAACGAGTTTCCGAAATACCAGCAAATATTTTTTCACCCAAACTTGATGATACTTGGTGGTAATGATCAGTACACAAATCCCACTTGGCTTACCAAATTTTCTTCTTCTAGGTTGAAGCGTTCGTCTACAGTAGCAGTTTTTATATTTAAGTTTCCCTCGGTTCTCTCCTATATAGATAGATGAATTTGGAACTCTAAATCCAACATGGTTTGTAGTAGCTCTTTGAAACTTGACAAAATAAAGGAGTTCTCAGATTTGTCTCTATGGTTTGTTTTCTCTTCAAGTAGCCCTAGGCACAGACTGTGGAAAAGCACTTTCATTGAGAGGGGTTGCCAAGCTTCTAAGAAATAGCGAGATTCAAAATAACAGCAAATATTTTTTCACCCAAATTTGATGATTCTTGGTGGTAATGATCAGTACACAAATCCCACTTGGCTCACGAAATTGTGTTCTTCTAGTTTGAAGCTTTCGTCTACAGTAGCAGTTTTTATATTTAGGTTTCCCTTTGTTCTCTCGTATTTAGATAGATGAATTTGGAACTCTAAATCCAACATGGTTTGTAGTAGCTCTTTGAAACTTGACAAAATAAAGGAGTTCTCAGTTTTGTCTCTATGGTTTGTTTCCTCTTAAAGTAGACCTAGCCACAGACTGTGGAAATCACTTTCATTGAGATGGGTTGCCAAGCTTCTAAGAAATAACGAGTTTCCGAAATACCAGCAAATATTTTTTCACCCAATCTTGATGATTCTTGGTGGTAATGATCAGTACACAAATCCCACTTGGCTTACCAAATTTTGTTGTTCTAGGTTGAAGCGTTCGTCTACAGTAGCAGTTTTTATATTTAGCTTTCCCTCTGTTCTCTTCTATATTGATAGATGAATTTGGAACTCTAAATCCAACATGCTTTGTAGTAGCTCCTTGAAACTTGACAAAATAAAGGAGTTCTCAGTTTTGTCTCTATGGTTTGTTTCCTCTTCAAGTAGCCCTAGGCACAGACTGTGGAAAAGCACTTTCATTGAGAGGGGTTGCCAAGCTTCTAAGAAATTACGAGTTTCCGAAATACCAGCAAATATTTTTTCACCCAATCTTGATGATACTTGGTGGTAATGATCAGTACACAAGTCCCACTTGGCTCACCAAATTTTGTTCTTCTAGGTTGAAGCGTTCGTCTACAGTAGCAGTTTTTATATTTATGTTCATTAGTTCTCTCCTATATAGATAGATGAATTTGGAACTCTAAATCCAACATGGTTTGTAGTAGCTCTTTGAAACTTGACAAAATAAAGGAGTTCTCAGATTTGTCTCTATGGTTTGTTTCCTCTTCAAGTAGCCCTAGGCACAGACTGTGGAAAAGCACTTTCATTGAGAGGGGTTGCCAAGCTTCTAAGAAATAGCGAGATTCGAAATAACAGCAAATATTTTTTCACCCAAATTTGATGATTCTTGGTGGTAATGATCAGTACACAAATCCCACTTGGCTCACGAAATTTTGTTCTTGTAGTGTGAAGCTTTCGTCTACAGTAGCAGTTTTTATATTTAGGTTTCCCTTTGTTCTCTCGTATTTAGATAGATGAATTTGGAACTCTAAATCCAACATTGTTTGTAGTAGCTCTTTGAAACTTGACAAAATAAAGGAGTTCTCAGTTTTGGCTCTATGGTTTGTTTCCTCTTCAAGTAGCCCTAGGCACAAACTGTGGAAAAGCACTTTCATTTAGAGGGGTTGCCAAGCTTCTAAGAAATTACGAGTTTCCGAAATACCAGCAAATATTTTTTCACCCAATCTTGATGATAGTTGGAGCTAATGATCAGTACACAAATCCCACTTGGCTCACCAAATTTTGTTCTTCTAGGTTGAAGCGTTCGTCTACAGTAGCAGTTTTTATGTTTAGGTTTCCCTCTGTTCTCTCCTATATAGAAAGATGAATTTGGAACTCTAAATCCAACATGGTTTGTAGTAGCTCTTTGAAACTTGACAAAATAAAGGAGTTCTCAGTTTTGTCTCTATGGTTTGTTTCCTCTTCAAGTAGCCCTAGGCACAGACTGTGGAAATGCACTTTCATTGAGAGGGGTTGCCAAGCTTCTAAGAAATAGCGAGATTCGAAATAACAGCAAATATTTTTTCACCCAAAATTGATGATTCTTGGTGGTAATGATCAGTACACAAATCCCACTTGGCTCACCAAATTTTGTTCTTCTTGGTTGAAGCGTTCGTCTACAGTAGCAGTTTTTATATTTAGGTTTCCCTCTGTTCTCTCCCATATAGATAGATGAATTTGGAACTCTAAATCCAACATGGTTTGTAGTAGCTCTTTGAATCTTGACAAAATAAAGGAGTTCTCAGTTTTGTCTCTATGGTTTGTTTCCTCTTCAAGTAGCCCTAGGCACAGACTGTGGAAAGAACTTTCATTGAGATGGGTTGCCAAGCTTCTACGAAATAACGAGTTTCCGAAATACCAGCAAATATTTTTTCACACAATCTAGTTGATACTTGGTGGTAATGATCAGTACACAAATCCCACTTGGCTCACCAAATTTTGTTCTTCTAGGTTGAGGCGTTCGTCTACAGTAGCAGTTTTTATATTTAGGTTTCCCTCTGTTCTCTCCAATAAAGATAGATGAATTTGGAACTCTAAATCCAACATGGTTTGTAGTAGCTCTTTGAAACTCGTCAAAAAAAAGGAGTTCTCAGATTTGTCTCTATGGTTTGTTTTCTCTTCAAGTAGCCCTAGGCACAGACTGTGGAAATGCACTTTCATTGAGAGGGTTTGCCAAGCTTCTAAGAAATAACGAGTTTCCGAAATACCAGCAAATATTTTTTCACCCAATCTTGATGATACTTGGTGGTAATGATCAGTACACAAATTCCACTTGGCTCACCAAATTTTGTTCTTCTAGGTTGAAGTTTTCGTCTACAGTAGCAGTTTTTATATTTAGGTTTCTCTCTGTTCTCTCCTATAAAGATAGATGAATTTGGAACTCTAAATCCAACATGGTTTGTAGTAGCTCTTTGAAACTCGTCAAAAAAAAGGAGTTCTCAGATTTGTCTCTATGGTTTGTTTTCTCTTCAAGTAGCCCTAGGCACAGACTGTGGAAAAGCACTTTCATTGAGAGGGGTTGCCAAGCTTCTAAGAAATAGCGAGATTCAAAATAACAGCAAATATTTTTTCACCCAAATTTGATGATTCTTGGTGGTAATGATCAGTACACAAATCCCACTTGGCTCACGAAATTTTGTTCTTCTAGTTTGAAGCTTTCGTCTACAGTAGCAGTTTTTATATTTAGGTTTCCCATTGTTCTCTCGTATTTAGATAGATGAATTTGGAACTCTAAATCCAACATGGTTTGTAGTAGCTCTTTGAAACTTGACAAAATAAAGGAGTTCTCAATTTTGTCTCTATGGTTTGTTTCCTCTTAAAGTAGACCTAGGCACAGACTGTGGAAATCACTTTCATTGAGATGGGTTGCCAAGCTTCTAAGAAATAACGAGTTTCCGAAATACCAGCAAATATTTTTTCACCCAATCTTGACGATTCTTGGTGGTAATGATCAGTACACAAATCCCACTTGGCTTACCAAATTTTGTTCTTCTAGGTTGAAGCGTTCGTCTACAGTTGCAGTTTTTATATTTAAGTTTCCCTCGGTTCTCTCCTATATAGATAGATGAATTTGGAACTCTAAATCCAACATGGTTTGTAGTAGCTCTTTGAAACTTGACAAAATAAAGGAGTTCTCAGTTTTGTCTCTAGGGTTTGTTTCCTCTTCAAGTAGCCCTAGGCACAGACTGTGGAAAAGCACTTTCATTGAGAGGGGTTGCCAAGCTTCTAAGAAGTAACGAGTTTCCGAAATACCAGCAAATATTTTTTCACCCAATCTTGATGATACTTGGTGGTAATGATCAGTACACAAATCCCACTTGGCTTACCAAATTTTGTTCTTCTAGGTTGAAGCGTTCGTCTACAGTAGCAGTTTTTATATTTAGGTTTCCCTCTGCTCTCTCATATATAAATAGATGAATTTGGAACTCTAAAATCAACATGGTTTGTAGTAGCTCTTTGAAACTTGACAAAATAAAGGAGTTCTCAGTTTTGTCTCTATGGTTTGTTTCCTCTTAAGTAGCCCTAGGTACAGACTGTGGAAAGCACTTTCATTGAGATGGGTTGCCAAGCTACTAAGAAATAACGAGTTTCCGAAATACCAGCAAATATTTTTTCACACAATCTTGTTGATACTTGGTGGTAATGATCAGTACACAAATCCCACATGGCTCAACAAATTTTGGTCTTCTAGGTTGAAGCGTTCGTCTACAGTAGCAGTTTTTATATTTAGGTTTCTCTCTGTTCTCTCCTATAAAGATAGATGAATTTGGAACTCTAAATCCAACATGGTTTGTAGTAGCTCTTTGAAACTCGTCAAAAAAAAGGAGTTCTCAGATTTGTCTCTATGTTTTGTTTTCTCTTCAAAAAGCCCTAGGCGCAGACTGTGGAAAAGCACTTTCATTGAGAGGGGTTGCCAAGCTTCTAAGAAATAACGAGTTTCCGAAATAACAGCAAATGTTTTTTCACCCAATCTTCATGATACTTGGTGGTAATGATCAGTACACAAATCCCACTTGGCTTACCAAAATTTCTTTTTCTAGGTTGAAGCGTTCGTCTACAGTAGCAGTTTTTATATTTAGGTTTCCCTCTGTTCTGTCCTATATTGATAGATGAATTTGGAACTCTAAATCCAACATGCTTTGTAGTAGCTCCTTGAAACTTGAAAATAAAGGAGTTCTCAGTTTTGTCTCTATGGTTTGTTTCCTCTTCAAGTAGCCCTAGGCACAGACTGTGGAAGAGCACTTTCATTGAGAGGAGTTGATAAGCTTCTAAGAAATTACGAGTGTCCAAAATACCAGCAAATATTTTTTCACCCAATCTTGATGATACTTGGTGGTTATGATCAGTACACAAATCCCACTTGGCTTACCAAATTTAGTTCTTCTAGGTTGAAGCGTTCGTCTACAGTAGCAGTTTTTATATTTAGGTTTCCCTCGATTCTCTGATATATAGATAGATGAATTTGGAACTCTAAATCCAACATGGTTTGTAGTACATCTTTGAAACTTGACAAAATAAAGGAGTTCTCAGTTTTGTCTCTATGGTTTGTTTCCTCTTCAAGTAGCCCTAGGCACAGACTGTGGAAAGCACTTTCATTGAGAGGGGTTGGCAAGCTTCTACGAAATAACGAGTTTCTGAAATATCAGCAAATATTTTTTCACCCAATCTTGATAATACTTGGTGGTAATGATCAGTACACAAATCCCATATGGCTCACCAAATTTTGTTCTTCTAGGTTGAGGCGTTCGTCTACAGTAGCAGTTTTTATATTTAGGTTTCCCTCGATTCTCTGATATATAGATAGATGAATTTGGAACTCTAAATCCAACATGGTTTGTAGTAGCTCTTTGAAACTTGACAAAATAAAGGAGTTCTCAGATTTGTCTCTATGGCTTGTTTCCTCTTCAAGTAGCCCTAGGCGCAGACTGTGGAAAAGCACTTTCATTGAGAGGGGTTGCCAAGCTTCTAAGAAATAACGAGTTTCCGAAATAACAGCAAATATTTTTTCACCCAATCTTGATGATACTTGGTGGTAATGATCAGTACACAAATCCCACTTGGCTCACCAAATTTTGTTCTTCTAGGTTGAAGCGTTCGTCTACAGTAGCAGTTTTTATGTTTAGGTTTCCCTCTGTTCTCTCCTATATAGAAAGATGAATTTGGAACTCTAAATCCAACATGGTTTGTAGTAGCTCTTTGAAACTTGACAAAATAAAGGAGTTCTCAGTTTTGTCTCTATGGTTTGTTTCCTCTTCAAGTAGCCCTAGGCACAGACTGTGGAAATGCACTTTCATTGAGAGGGGTTGCCAAGCTTCTAAGAAATAGCGAGATTCGAAATAACAGCAAATATTTTTTCACCCAAAATTGATGATTCTTGGTGGTAATGATCAGTACACAAATCCCACTTGGCTCACCAAATTTGTTCTTCTTGGTTGAAGCGTTCGTCTACAGTAGCAGTTTTTATATTTAGGTTTCCCTCTGTTCTCTCCCATATAGATAGATGAATTTGGAACTCTAAATCCAACATGGTTTGTAGTAGCTCTTTGAATCTTGACAAAATAAAGGAGTTCTCAGTTTTGTCTCTATGGTTTGTTTCCTCTTCAAGTAGCCCTAGGCACAGACTGTGGAAAGAACTTTCATTGAGATGGGTTGCCAAGCTTCTACGAAATAACGAGTTTCCGAAATACCAGCAAATATTTTTTCACACAATCTAGTTGATACTTGGTGGTAATGATCAGTACACAAATCCCACTTGGCTCACCAAATTTTGTTCTTCTAGGTTGAGGCGTTCGTCTACAGTAGCAGTTTTTATATTTAGGTTTCCCTCTGTTCTCTCCAATAAAGATAGATGAATTTGGAACTCTAAATCCAACATGGTTTGTAGTAGCTCTTTGAAACTCGTCAAAAAAAAGGAGTTCTCAGATTTGTCTCTATGGTTTGTTTTCTCTTCAAGTAGCCCTAGGCACAGACTGTGGAAATGCACTTTCATTGAGAGGGTTTGCCAAGCTTCTAAGAAATAACGAGTTTCCGAAATACCAGCAAATATTTTTTCACCCAATCTTGATGATACTTGGTGGTAATGATCAGTACACAAATTCCACTTGGCTCACCAAATTTTGTTCTTCTAGGTTGAAGTTTTCGTCTACAGTAGCAGTTTTTATATTTAGGTTTCTCTCTGTTCTCTCCTATAAAGATAGATGAATTTGGAACTCTAAATCCAACATGGTTTGTAGTAGCTCTTTGAAACTCGTCAAAAAAAGGAGTTCTCAGATTTGTCTCTATGGTTTGTTTTCTCTTCAAGTAGCCCTAGCCACAGACTGTGGAAAAGCACTTTCATTGAGAGGGGTTGCCAAGCTTCTAAGAAATAGCGAGATTCAAAATAACAGCAAATATTTTTTCACCCAAATTTGATGATTCTTGGTGGTAATGATCAGTACACAAATCCCACTTGGCTCACGAAATTTTGTTCTTCTAGTTTGAAGCTTTCGTCTACAGTAGCAGTTTTTATATTTAGGTTTCCCATTGTTCTCTCGTATTTAGATAGATGAATTTGGAACTCTAAATCCAACATGGTTTGTAGTAGCTCTTTGAAACTTGACAAAATAAAGGAGTTCTCAATTTTGTCTCTATGGTTTGTTTCCTCTTAAAGTAGACCTAGGCACAGACTGTGGAAATCACTTTCATTGAGATGGGTTGCCAAGCTTCTAAGAAATAACGAGTTTCCGAAATACCAGCAAATATTTTTTCACCCAATCTTGACGATTCTTGGTGGTAATGATCAGTACACAAATCCCACTTGGCTTACCAAATTTTGTTCTTCTAGGTTGAAGCGTTCGTCTACAGTTGCAGTTTTTATATTTAAGTTTCCCTCGGTTCTCTCCTATATAGATAGATGAATTTGGAACTCTAAATCCAACATGGTTTGTAGTAGCTCTTTGAAACTTGACAAAATAAAGGAGTTCTCAGTTTTGTCTCTAGGGTTTGTTTCCTCTTCAAGTAGCCCTAGGCACAGACTGTGGAAAAGCACTTTCATTGAGAGGGGTTGCCAAGCTTCTAAGAAGTAACGAGTTTCCGAAATACCAGCAAATATTTTTTCACCCAATCTTGATGATACTTGGTGGTAATGATCAGTACACAAATCCCACTTGGCTTACCAAATTTTGTTCTTCTAGGTTGAAGCGTTCGTCTACAGTAGCAGTTTTTATATTTAGGTTTCCCTCTGCTCTCTCATATATAAATAGATGAATTTGGAACTCTAAAATCAACATGGTTTGTAGTAGCTCTTTGAAACTTGACAAAATAAAGGAGTTCTCAGTTTTGTCTCTATGGTTTGTTTCCTCTTAAGTAGCCCTAGGTACAGACTGTGGAAAGCACTTTCATTGAGATGGGTTGCCAAGCTACTAAGAAATAACGAGTTTCCGAAATACCAGCAAATATTTTTTCACACAATCTTGTTGATACTTGGTGGTAATGATCAGTACACAAATCCCACATGGCTCAACAAATTTTGGTCTTCTAGGTTGAAGCGTTCGTCTACAGTAGCAGTTTTTATATTTAGGTTTCTCTCTGTTCTCTCCTATAAAGATAGATGAATTTGGAACTCTAAATCCAACATGGTTTGTAGTAGCTCTTTGAAACTCGTCAAAAAAAAGGAGTTCTCAGATTTGTCTCTATGTTTTGTTTTCTCTTCAAAAAGCCCTAGGCGCAGACTGTGGAAAAGCACTTTCATTGAGAGGGGTTGCCAAGCTTCTAAGAAATAACGAGTTTCCGAAATAACAGCAAATGTTTTTTCACCCAATCTTCATGATACTTGGTGGTAATGATCAGTACACAAATCCCACTTGGCTTACCAAAATTTCTTTTTCTAGGTTGAAGCGTTCGTCTACAGTAGCAGTTTTTATATTTAGGTTTCCCTCTGTTCTGTCCTATATTGATAGATGAATTTGGAACTCTAAATCCAACATGCTTTGTAGTAGCTCCTTGAAACTTGAAAATAAAGGAGTTCTCAGTTTTGTCTCTATGGTTTGTTTCCTCTTCAAGTAGCCCTAGGCACAGACTGTGGAAGAGCACTTTCATTGAGAGGAGTTGATAAGCTTCTAAGAAATTACGAGTGTCCAAAATACCAGCAAATATTTTTTCACCCAATCTTGATGATACTTGGTGGTTATGATCAGTACACAAATCCCACTTGGCTTACCAAATTTAGTTCTTCTAGGTTGAAGCGTTCGTCTACAGTAGCAGTTTTTATATTTAGGTTTCCCTCGATTCTCTGATATATAGATAGATGAATTTGGAACTCTAAATCCAACATGGTTTGTAGTACATCTTTGAAACTTGACAAAATAAAGGAGTTCTCAGTTTTGTCTCTATGGTTTGTTTCCTCTTCAAGTAGCCCTAGGCACAGACTGTGGAAAGCACTTTCATTGAGAGGGGTTGGCAAGCTTCTACGAAATAACGAGTTTCTGAAATATCAGCAAATATTTTTTCACCCAATCTTGATAATACTTGGTGGTAATGATCAGTACACAAATCCCATATGGCTCACCAAATTTTGTTCTTCTAGGTTGAGGCGTTCGTCTACAGTAGCAGTTTTTATATTTAGGTTTCCCTCGATTCTCTGATATATAGATAGATGAATTTGGAACTCTAAATCCAACATGGTTTGTAGTAGCTCTTTGAAACTTGACAAAATAAAGGAGTTCTCAGATTTGTCTCTATGGCTTGTTTCCTCTTCAAGTAGCCCTAGGCGCAGACTGTGGAAAAGCACTTTCATTGAGAGGGGTTGCCAAGCTTCTAAGAAATAACGAGTTTCCGAAATAACAGCAAATATTTTTTCACCCAATCTTGATGATACTTGGTGGTAATGATCAGTACACAAATCCCACTTGGCTTACCAAATTTTGTTCTTCTAAGTTGAAGCGTTCGTCTACAGTAGGAGTTTTTATATTTAGGTTTCCCTCTGTTCTCTACTATATAGATAGATGAATTTGGAACTCTAAATCCAACATGGTTTGTAGTAGCTCTTTGAAACTTGACAAAATAATGGAGTTCTCAGATTTGTCTCTATGGTTTGCTTCCTCTTCACATAGCCCTAGCCACAGACTGTGGAAAATCATTTTCATTGAGAGGGTTTGCCAAGCTTCTAAGAAATAACGAGTTTCCGAAATACGAGCAAATATTTTTTCACCCAATCTTGATGATACTTGGTGGTAATGATCAGTACACAAATTCCACTTGGCTCACCAAATTTTGTTCTTCTAGGTTGAAGTTTTCGTCTACAGTAGCAGTTTTTATATTTAGGTTTCCCTCTGTTCTCTCCTATATAGATAGATGAATTTGGAACTCTAAATCCAACATGGTTTGTAGTAGCTCTTTGAAACTCGACAAAATAAAGGAGTTCTCAGTTTTGTCTCTATGGTTTGTTTCCTCTTAAAGTAGACCTAGGCACAGACTGTGGAAATCACTTTCATTCAGATGGGTTGCCAAGCTTCTAAGAAATAACGTGTTTCCGAAATACCAGCAAATATTTTTTACCCAAACTTGATGATACTTGGTGGTAATGATCAGTACACAAATCCCACTTGGCTTACCAAATTTTGTTCTTCTAGGTTGAAGCGTTCGTCTACAGTAGCAGTTTTTATATTTAAGTTTCCCTCGGTTCTCTCCTATATAGATAGATGAATTTGGAACTCTAAATCCAACATGGTTTGTAGTAGCTCTTTGAAACTTGACAAAATAAAGGAGTTCTCAGATTTGTCTCTATGGTTTGTTTTCTCTTCAAGTAGCCCTAGGCACAGACTGTGGAAAAGCACTTTCATTGAGAGGGATTGCCAAGCTTCTAAGAAATAGCGAGATTCAAAATAACAGCAAATATTTTTTCACCCAAATTTGATGATTCTTGGTGGTAATGATCAGTACACAAATCCCACTTGGCTCACGAAATTTTGTTCTTCTAGTTTGAAGCTTTCGTCTACAGTAGCAGTTTTTATATTTAGGTTTCCCTTTGTTCTCTCGTATTTAGATAGATGAATTTGGAACTCTAAATCCAACATGGTTTGTAGTAGCTCTTTGAAACTCGTCAAAATAAAGGAGTTCTCAGATTTGTCTCTATGTTTTGTTTTCTCTTCAAAAAGCCCTAGGCACAGACTGTGGAAAGCACTTTCATTGAGAGGGGTTGCCAAGCTTATAAGAAAAAATGAATTTCCGAAATACCAGCAAATATTTTTTCACCCAATCTTGATGATACTTGGTGGTAATGATCAGTACACAAATCCCACTTGGCTTACCAAATTTTGTTCTTCTAGGTTGAAGCGTTCGTCTACAGTAGCAGTTTTTATATTTAGGTTTCCCTCTGTTCTCTTCTATATTGATAGATGAATTTGGAACTCTAAATCCAACATGCTTTGTAGTAGCTCCTTGAAACTTGACAAAATAAAGGAGTTCTCAGTTTTGTCTCTATGGTTTGTTTCCTCTTCAAGTAGCCCTAGGCACAGACTGTGGAAAAGCACTTTCATTGAGAGGGGTTGCCAAGCTTCTAAGAAATTACGAGTTTCCGAAATACCAGCAAATATTTTTTCACCCAATCTTGATGATACTTGGTGGTAATGATCAGTACACAAATCCCACTTGGCTCACCAAATTTTGTTCTTCTAGGTTGAAGCGTTCGTCTACAGTAGCAGTTTTTATATTTAGGTTCATTAGTTCTCTCCTATATAGATAGATGAATTCGGAACTCTAAATCCAACATGGTTTGTAGTAGCTCTTTGAATCTTGACAAAATAAAGGAGTTCTCAGATTTGTCTCTATGGTTTGTTTCCTCTTCAAGTAGCCCTAGGCACAGACTGTGGAAAAGCACTTTCATTGAGAGGGGTTGCCAAGCTTCTAAGAAATAGCGAGATTCGAAATAACAGCAAATATTTTTTCACCCAAATTTGATGATTCTTGGTGGTAATGATCAGTACACAAATCCCACTTGGCTCACGAAATTTTGTTCTTCTAGTGTGAAGCTTTCGTCTACAGTAGCAGTTTTTATATTTAGGTTTCCCTTTGTTCTCTCGTATTTAGATAGATGAATTTGGAAATCTAAATCCAACATGGTTTGTAGTAGCTCTTTGAAACTTGACAAAATAAAGGAGTTCTCAGTTTTGTCTCTATCTTTTGTATTCTCTTCAAGTAGCCCTAGGCACAGACTGTGGAAAAGCACTTTCATTGAGAGGTGTTGCCAAGCTCCTAAGAAATTACGAGTTTCTGAAATACCAGCAAATATTTTTTCACCCAATCTTGATGATACTTGGTGGTAATGATCAGTACACAAATCCCACTTGGCTCACCAAATTTTGTTCTTCTAGGTTGAAGCGTTCGTCTACAGTAGCAGTTTTTATATTTAGGTTTCCCTCTGTTCTCTCCTATATAGAAAGATGAATTTGGAACTATAAATCCAACATGGTTTCTAGTAGCTCTTTGAAACTTGACAAAATAAAGGAGTTCTCAGTTTTGCCGCTATGGTTTGTTTCCTCTTCATGTAGCCCTAGGCACAGACTGTGGAAAAGCACTTTAATTGAGAGGGGTTCCAAAGCTTCTAAGAAATAACGAGTTTCCGAAATACCAGCAAATATTTTTTCACCCAATCTTGATGATACTTGGTGGTAATGATCAGTACACAAATCCCACTTGGCTCACCAAATTTTGTTCTTCTAGGTTGAAGCGTTCTTCTACAGTAGCAGTTTTTATATTTAGGTTTCCCTCGATTCTCTGATATATAGATAGATGAATTTGGAACTCTAAATCCAACATGGTTTGTAGTACATCTTTGAAACTTGACAAAATAAAGGAGTTCTCAGTTTTGTCTCTATGGTTTGTTTCCTCTTCAAGTAGCCCTAGGCACAGACTGTGGAAAGCACTTTCATTGAGAGGGGTTGCCAAGCTTCTATGAAATAACGAGTTTCTGAAATACCAGCAAATATTTTTTCACCCAATCTTGATAATACTTGGTGGTAATGATCAGTACACAAATCCCACATGGCTCACCAAATTTTGTTCTTCTAGGTTGAAGCGTTCGTCTACAGTAGCAGTTTTTATATTTAGGTTTCCCTCTGCTCTCTCATATATAAATAGATGAATTTGGAACTCTAAAATCAACATGGTTTGTAGTAGCTCTTTGAAACTTGACAAAATAAAGGAGTTCTCCGTTTTGTCTCTATGGTTTGTTTGCTCTTAAAGTAGCCCTAGGCACAGACTGTGGAAAGCACTTTTATTGAGATGGGTTGCCAAGCTACTAAGAAATAACGAGTTTCCGAAATACCAGCAAATATTTTTTCACACAATCTTGTTGATACTTGGTGGTAATGATCAGTACACAAATCCCACATGGCTCACCAAATTTTGGTCTTCTAGGTTGAAGCGTTCGTCTACAGTAGCGGTTTTTATATTTAGGTTTCTCTCTGTTCTCTCCTATAAAGATAGATGAATTTGGAACTCTAAATGCAACATGGTTTGTAGTAGCTCTTTGAAACTCGTCAAAATAAAGGAGTTCTCAGATTTGTCTCTATGTTTTGTTTTCTCTTCAAAAAGCCCTAGGCACAGACTGTGGAAAGCACTTTCATTGAGAGGGGTTGCCAAGCTTATAAGAAAAAATGAATTTCCGAAATACCAGCAAATATTTTTTCACCCAATCTTGATGATACTTGGTGGTAATGATCAGTACACAAATCCCACTTGGCTTACCAAATTTTGTTCTTCTAGGTTGAAGCGTTCGTCTACAGTAGCAGTTTTTATATTTAGGTTTCCCTCTGTTCTCTCCTATATTGATAGATGAATTTGGAACTCTAAATCCAACATGCTTTGTAGTAGCTCCTTGAAACTTGACAAAATAAAGGAGTTCTCAGTTTTGTCTCTATGGTTTGTTTCCTCTTCAAGTAGCCCTAGGCACAGACTGTGGAAAAGCACTTTCATTGAGAGGGGTTGCCAAGCTTCTAAGAAATTACGAGTTTCCGAAATACCAGCAAATATTTGTTCACCCAATCTTGATGATACTTGGTGGTAATGATCAGTACACAAATCCCACTTGGCTCACCAAATTTTGTTCTTCTAGGTTGAAGCGTTCGTCTACAGTAGCAGTTTTTATATTTAGGTTCATTAGTTCTCTCCTATATAGATAGATGAATTTGGAACTCTAAATCCAACATGGTTTGTAGTAGCTCTTTGAAACTTGACAAAATAAAGGAGTTCTCAGTTTTGTCTCTATGGTTTGTTTCCTCTTCAAGTAGCCCTAGGCACAGACTGTGGAAAAGCACTTTCATTGATAGGGGTTGCCAAGCTTCTAAGAAATAACGAGTTTCCGAAATACCAGCAAATATTTTTTCACCCAAATTTGATGATTCTTGGTGGTAACGATCAGTACACAAATCCCACTTGGCTCACGAAATTTTGTACTTCTAGTTTGAAGCTTTCGTCTACAGTAGCAGTTTTTATATTTAGGTTTCCATCTGTTCTCTCCTATATAGATAGATGAATTTGGAACTCTAAATCCAACATGGTATGTAGAAGCTCTTTGAAACTTGACAAAATAAAGGAGTTCTCAGTTTTGTCTCTATGGTTTGTTTCCTCTTAAAGTAGCCCTAGGCACAGACTGTGGAAAGCACTTGCATTGAGATGGGTTGCCAAGCTTCTAAGAAATAACGAGTTTCCGAAATACCAGCAAATACTTTTTCACCCAATCTAGTTGATACTTTGTGGTAATGATCAGTACACAAATCCCACTTTGCTCACCAAATTTTGTTCTTCTATTTTGAAGCGTTCGTCTACCGTAGCAGTTTTTATATTTAGGTTTCTCTCTGTTCTCTCCTATATAGATAGATGAATTTGGAACTCTAAATCCAACATGGTTTGTAGTAGCTCTTTGAAACTTGACAAAATAAAGGAGTTCTCAGATTTTTCTCTATGGTTTGTTTTTCTTCAAGTAGCCCTATGCACAGACTGTGGAAAAGCACTTTAATTGAGAGGGGTTGCCACGCTTCTAAGAAATAACGAGTTTCCGAAATACCAGCAAATATTTTTTCACCCAATCTTGATGATACTTGGTGGTAATGATCAGTACACAAATCCCACTTGGCTCACCAAATTTTGTTCTTCTAGGTTGAAGCGTTCGTCTACAGTAACAGTTTTTTATATTTAGGTTTCCCTCTGTTCTCTCCAATATAGATAGATGAATTTGGAACTCTAAATCCAACATGGTTTGTAGTAGCTCTTTGAAACTTGACAAAATAAAGGAGTTCTCAGTTTTGTCTCTATGGTTTGTTTCCTCTTAAAATAGCCCTAGCACAGACTCTGGAAAGCCCTTTCATTGAGATGGGTTGCCAAGCTTCTAAGAAATAACGAGTTTCCGAAATACCAGCAAATATTTTTTCACACAATATTGTTGATACTTGGTGGTAATGATCAGTACACAAATCCCACTTGGCTCACCAAATTTTGTTCTTCTAGGTTGAAGCGTTCGTCTACAGTAGCAGTTTTTATATTTAGGTTTCCCTCTGTTCTCTCCTATATAGATAGATGAATTTGGAACTCTAAATCCAACATGGTTTGTACTAGCTCTTTGAAACTTGACAAAATAAAGGAGTTCTCAGTTTTGTCTCTATGGTTTGTTTCCTCTTAAGGTAGCCCTAGGCACAGACTGTGGAAAGCACTTTCATTGAGATGGGTTGCCAAGCTTCTAAGAAATAACGAGTTTCCGAAATACCAGCAAATATTTTTTCACACAATCTTGTTGATACTTGGTGGTAATGATCAGTACACAAATCCCACTTGGCTCACAAAATTTTGGTCTTCTAGGTTGAAGCGTTCGTCTACAGTAGCAGTTTTTATATTTAGGTTTCTCTCTGTTCTCTCCTATATAGATAGATGAATTTGGAACTCTAAATCCAACATGCTTTGTAGTAGCTCCTTGAAACTTGACAAAATAAAGGAGTTCTCAGTTTTGTCTCTATGGTTTGTTTCCTCTTCAAGTAGCCCTAGGCACAGACTGTGGAAAACCTTTTTCATTGAGAGGGGTTGCCAAGCTTCTAAGAAATTACGAGTTTCCAAAATACCAGCAAATATTTTTTCACCCAATCTTGATGATACTTGGTGGTAATGATCAGTACACAAATCCCACTTGGCTCACCAAATTTTGTTCTTCTAGGTTTAAGCGTTCGTCTACAGTAGCAGTTTTTATATTTAGGTTCATTAGTTCTCTCCTATATAGATAGATGAATTTGGAACTCTAAATCCAACATAGTTTGTAGTAGCTCTTTGAAACTTGACAAAATAAAGGAGTTCTCAGTTTTGTCTCTATGGTTTGTTTCCTCTTCAAGTAGCCCTAGGCACAGACTTTGGAAAAGCACTTTCATTTAGATGGGTTGCCAAGCTTCTAAGAAATAACGAGTTTCCGAAATACCAGCAAATATTTTTTCACCCAATCTAGTTGATACTTTGTGGTAATGATCAGTACACTAATTCCACTTGGCTCACCAAATTTTGTTCTTCTAGATTGAAGCGTTCGTCTACAGTAGCAGTTTTTACATTTAGGTTTCCCTCGATTCTCTGATATATAGATAGATGAATTTGGAACTCTAAATCCAACATGGTTTGTAGTACATCTTTGAAACTTGACAAAATAAAGGAGTTCTCAGTTTTGTCTCTATGGTTTGTTTCCTCTTAAAGTAGACATAGGCACAGACTGTGGAAATCACTTTAATTGAGATGGGTTGCCAAACTTCTAAGAAATAACGAGTTTCCGAAATACCAGCAAATATTTTTTCACACAATCTTGTTGATACTTGGTGGTAATGATCAGTACACAAATCCCACTTGGCTCACCATATTTTGTTCTTCTAGTTTGAAGCGTTCGTCTACAGTAGCAGTTTTTATATTTAGGTTTCCCTCTGTTCTCTCCTATATAGATAGATGAATTTGGAACTTTAAATCCAACATGGATTGTAGTAGCTCTTTGAAACTTGACAAAATAAAGGAGTTCTCAATTTTGTCTCTATGGTTTGTTTCCTCTTCAAGTAGCCCTAGGAACAGACTGTGGAAAAGCACTTTCATTGAGAGGGGTTGCCAAGCTTCTAAGAAATAACGAGTTTCCGAAATACCAGCAAATATTTTTTCACCCAAATTTGATGATTCTTTTTGGTAATGATCAGTACACAAATCCCACTTGGCTCACCAAATTTTGTTCTTCTAGGTTGAAGCGTTCGTCTACAGTAGCAGTTTTTATATTTAGGTTTCCCTCTGTTCTCTCCTATATAGATAGATGAATTTGGAACTCTAAATCCAACATGGTTTGTAGTAGCTCTTTGAAACTTGACAAAATAAAGGAGTTCTCAGTTTTGTCTCTATGGTTTGTTTCCTCTTAAAGTAGCCCTAGGCACAGACTGTGGAAAGCACTTTCATTGAGATGGGTTGCCAAGCTTCTAAGAAATAACGAGTTTCCGAAATACCAGCAAATATTTTCTCACACAATCTAGTTGATACTTGGTGGTAATGATCAGTACACAAATCCCACTTGGCTCACCAAATTTTGTTCTTCTAGGTTGAAGCGTTCGTCTACAGTAGCAGTTTTTATATTTAGGTTCCTCTCTGTTCTCTCCTATATAGATAGATGAATTTGGAACTCTAAATCCAACATGGTTTGTAGTAGCTCTTTGAAACTTGACAAAATAAAGGAGTTCTCAGATTAGTCTCTATGGTTTGTTTCCTCTTCAAGTAGGCCTAGGCACAGACTGTGGAAAAGCAGTTTCATTGAGAGGGGTTGCCAAGCTTCTAAGAAATAACGATTTTCCGAAATACCAGCAAATATTTTTTCACCCAATCTTGATGATACTTGGTGGTAATGATCAGTACCCAAATCCCACTTGAATCACCAAATTTTGTTCTTCTAGGATGAAGCATTCGTCAACAGTAGCAGTTTTTATATTTCGTTCCCCTCTGTTCTCTCCTATATAGATAGATGAATTTGGAACTCTAAATCCAACATGGTTTGTAGTAGCTCTTTGAAACTTGACAAAATAAAGGAATTCTCAGTTTTGTCTCTATGGTTTGTTTCTTCTTCAAGTAGCCCTAGGCACAGACTGTGGAAAAGCACTTTCATTGAGAGGGGTTGCCAAGCTTCTAAGAAATAACGAGTTTCCGAAATACCAGCAAATATTTTTTCACCCAATCTTGATGATACTTTGTGGTAATGATCAGTACACAAATCCCACTTGGCTTGACAAATTTAGTTCTTCTAGGTTGAAGCGTTCGTCTACAGTAGCAGTTTTTATATTTAGGTTTCCCTCTGTTCTCTCCTATACAAATAGATGAATTTGGAACTCTAAATCCAACATGGTTTGTAGTAGCTCTTTGAAACTTGACAAAATAAAGGAGTTCTCAGTTTGGTCTCTCTGGTTTGTTTCCTCTTCAAGTAGCCCTAGGCACAGACTGTGGAAAAGCACTTTCATTGAGAGGGGTTGCCAAGCTTCTAATAAATAACGAGTTACCGAAATATCAGCAAATATTTTTTCACCCAAATTTGATGATTCTTTTTGGTAATGATCACTACAAAAATCCCACTTGGCTCACCAAATTTTGTTCTTCTAGGTTGAAGCGTTCGTCTACAGTAGCAGTTTTTATATTTAGGTTTCCCTCTGTTCTCTCCTATATAGATAGATGAATTTGGAACTCTAAATCCAACATGGTTTGTAGTACATCTTTGAAACTTGACAAAAAAAAGGAGTTCTCAGTTTTGTCTCTATGGTTTGTTTCCTCTTAAAGTAGACATAGGCACAGACTGTGGAAATCACTTTAATTGAGATGGGTTGCCAAACTTCAAAAAATAACGAGTTTCCGAAATACCAGCAAATATTTTTTCACACAATCTTGTTGATACTTGGTGGTAATGATCAGTACACAAATCCCACTTGGCTCACCATATTTTGTTCTTCTAGGTTGAAGCCTTCGTCTACAGTAGCAGTTTTTATATTTAGGTTTCCCTCTGTTCTCTCCTATATAGATAGATGAATTTGGAACTTTAAATCCAACATGGATTGTAGTAGCTCTTTGAAACTTGACAAAATAAAGGAGTTCTCAATTTTGTCTCTATGGTTTGTTTCCTCTTCAAGTAGCCCTAGGCACAGACTGTGGAAAAGCACTTTCATTGAGAGGGGTTGCCAATCTTCTAAGAAATAACGAGTTTCCGAAATACCAGCAAATATTTTTTCACCCAAATTTGATGATTCTTTTTGGTAATGATCAGTATACAAATCACACTTGGCTCACCAAATTTTGTTCTTCTAGGTTGAAGCGTTCGTCTACAGTAGCAGTTTTTATATTTAGGTTCCTCTCTGTTCTCTCCTATATAGATAGATGAATTTGGAACTCTAAATCCAACATGGTTTGTAGTAGCTCTTTGAAACTTGACAAAATGAAGGAGTTCTCAGATAGGTCTCTATGGTTTGTTTCCTCTTCAAGTAGCCCTAGGCACAGACTGTGGAAAAGCACTTTCATTGAGAGGGGTTGCCAAGCTTCTAAGAAATAACGAGTTTCCGAAATACCAGCAAATATTTTTTCACCCAATCTTGATGATACTTGGTGGTAATGATCAGTACACAAATCCCACGTGGCTTACCAAATTTTGTTCTTCTAGGTTGAAGCGTTCGTCTACAGTAGCAGTTTTTATATTTAGGTTTCCCTCTGTTCTCTCCTATATAGATAGATGAATTTGGAACTCTAAATCCAACATGCTTTGTAGTAGCTACTTGAAACTTGACAAAATAAAGGAGTTCTCAGTTTTGTCTCTATGTTTTGGTTCCTCTTCAAGTAGCCCTAGGCACAGACTGTGGAAAAGCACTTTCAGTGAGAGGGTTTGCCAAGCTTCTAAGAAATTACGAGATTCCGAAATACCAGCAAATATTTTTTCACCCAATCTTAATGATACTTGGTGGTAATGATCAGTACCCAAATCCCACTTGACTCACCAAATTTTGTTCTTCTAGGATGAAGCATTCGTCTACAGTAGCACTTTTTATATTTCGTTCCCCTCTGTTCTCTCCTATATAGATAGATGAATTTGGAAATCTAAATCAAACATGGTTTGTAGTAGCTCTTTGAAACTTGACAAAATAAAGGAATTCTCAGTTTTGTCTCTATGGTTTGTTTCCTCTTCAAGTAGCCCTAGGCACAGACTGTGGAAAAGCACTTTCATTGAGAGGGGTTGCCAAGCTTCTAAGAAATAACGAGTTTCCGAAATACCAGCAAATATTTTTTCACCCAATCTTGATGATACTTGGTGGTAATGATCAGTACACAAATCCCACTTGGCTTGACAAATTTAGTTCTTCTAGGTTGAAGCGTTCGTCTACAGTAGCAGTTTTTATATTTAGGTTTCCCTCTGTTCTCTCCTATACAGATAGATGAATTTGGAACTCTAAATCCAACATGGTTTGTAGTAGCTCTTTGAAACTTGACAAAATAAAGGAGTTCTCAGATTGGTCTCTCTGGTTTGTTTCCTCTTCAAGTAGCCCTAGGCACAGACTGTGGAAAAGCACTTTCATTGAGAGGGGTTGCCAAGCTTCTAAGAAATAACGATTTACCGAAATATCAGCAAATATTTTTTCACCCAAATTTGATGATTCTTTTTGGTAATGATCACTACAAAAATCCCACTTGGCTCACCAAATTTTGTTCTTCTAGGTTGAAGCGTTCGTCTACAGTAGCAGTTTTTATATTTAGGTTTCCCTCTGTTCTCTCCTATATAGATAGATGAATTTGGAACTCTAAATCCAACATGCTTTGTAGTAGCTCCTTGAAACTTGACAAAATAAAGGAGTTCTCAGTTTTGTCTCTATGGTTTGGTTCCTCTTCAAGTAGCCCTAGGCAGAGACTGTGGAAAAGCACTTTCACTGAGAGGGTTGGCCAGGCTTCTAAGAAATATCGAGTTTCCGAAATACCAGCGAATATTTTTTCAATTAAACTTGATGATACTTAGTGGTAATGATCAGTACAAAAATCCCACTTGGCTCACCAAATTTTGTTCTTCTAGGTTGAAGCATTCGTCTTCAGTAGCAGTTTTTATATTTAGGTTTCCCTCTGTTCTCTCCTGTATAGATATATGAATTTGGAACTCTAAATCCAACATGGTTTTTAGTAGCTCTTTGAAGCTTGACAAAATAAAGGAGTTCTCAGATTTTTTTCTATGGTATGTTTTCTCTTCAAGTAGCCCTAGGCACAGACTGTGGAAAAGCACTTTCATTGAGAGGGGTTTCCAAGCTTCTAAGAAATAACAAGTTTCCGAAATACCAGCAAATATTTTTTCACCCAATCTTGATGATACTTGGTGGTAATGATCAGTACCCAAATCCCACTTGCCTCACCAAATTTTGTTCTTCTAGGTTGAAGCGTTCTTCTACAGAAGCAGTTTTTATATTTAGGTTTCGCTCTGTTCTCTCCTATATAGATAGATGAATTTGGAACTCTAAATCCAACATGGTTTGTAGTAGCTCTTTGAAACTTGACAAAATAAAGGTGTTCTCAGTTTTGTCTCTATGGTGTGTTTCCTGTTCAAGTAGCCCTAGGCACAGACTGTGGAAAAGCACTTTCACTGAGAGGGTTTGCAAGCTTCTAAGAAAATACGAGTTTCCGAAATATCAGCAAATATTTTTTCACCCAAATTTGATGATACTTTGTTGCAATGATCAGTACACAAATCCCACATGGCTCACGAAATTTTGTTCTTCTAGTTTGAAGCTTTCGTCTACAGTAGCAGTTTTTATATTTAGGTTTCCCTCTGTTATCTCCTATATAGATAGATGAATTTTGAACTCTAAGTTCAACATGGTTTGTAGTAGCTCTTTGAAACTTCACAAAATAAAGGAGTTGTCAGTTTTGTCTCTATGGATTGTTTCCTCTTCTATTAGCCCTAGGCACAGACTGTGGAAAGCAATTTCATTGAGAATGGTTGCCAAGCTTCTACGAAATAACGAGTTTCTGAAATACCAGCAAATATTTTTTCACCCAATCTTGATAATACTTGGTGGTAATGTTCAATACACAAATCCCACTTGGCTCACCAAATTTTGTTCTTCTAGGTTGAAGCGTTCGTCGACAGTAGCAGTTTTTATATTTAGGTTTCACTCTGTTTTCTCATATATAGATAGAAGAATCTGGAACTCTAAATCCAACATGGTTTGTAGTAGCTCTTTGAAATTGACAAAATAAAGGAGTTCTCAGTTTTGTCTCTATGGTTTGTTTCCTCTTCATGTAGCTGTAGGCACAGACAGTGGAAAAGCACTTTCATTGAGAGGGGTTGCCAAGCTTCTAAGAAAGAACGAGTTTCCGAAATATCAGCAAATATTTTTTTACCCAATCTTGATGATACTTGTTGCTAACGATCAGTACACAAATCCCACTTAGCTCACCAAATATAGATCTTCTAGGTTGAAGCGTTCGTGTACAGTAGCAGTTTTTATATTTAGGTTTCCCTCTGTTCTCTCCTATATAGATAGATGAATTTGGAACTCTATATCCAACATGGTTTTTAGTAGCTCTTTGAAACTTGACAAAATAAAGGAGTTCTCAGATTTTTTTCTATGGTTTGTTTCCTCTTCAAGTAGCCCTAGGCACAGACTGTGGAAAAGCACTTTCATTGAGAGGGGTTTCCAAGCTTCTAAGAAATAACAAGTTTCCGAAATACCAGCAAATATTTTTTCACCCAATCTTGATGATACTTGGTGGTAATGATCAGTACCCAAATCCCACTTGCCTCACCAAATTTTGTTCTTCTAGGTTGAAGCGTTCTTCTACAGTAGCAGTTTTTATATTTAGGTTTCCCTCTGTTCTCTCCTATATAGATAGATGAATTTGGAACTCTAAATCCAACATGGTTTGTAGTAGCTCTTTGAAACTTGAAAAAATAAAGGAGTTCTCAGTTTTGTCTCTATGGTGTGTTTCCTGTTCAATAGCCCTAGGCACAGACTGTGGAAAAGCACTTTCACTGAGAGGGTTTGCCAAGCTTCTAAGAAAATACGAGTTTCCGAAATACCAGCAAATATTTTTTCACCCAATCTTGATGATACTTGGTGGTAATGATCAGTAACCAAATCCCACTTCCCTCACCAAATTTTGTTCTTCTAGGATGAAGCATTCGTCTACAGTAGCAGTTTTTATAATTCGTTCCCCTCTGTTCTCTCCTATATAGATAGATGAATTTGGAACTCTAAATCCAGTATGGTTTGTAGTAGCTCTTTGAATCTTGACAAAATAAAGAATTTCCCTGTTTTGTCTCTGTGGTTTGTTTCCTCTTCAAGTAGCCCTAGGAACAGACTGTGGAAAAGCACTTTCATTGAGATGGGTGTCCAAGCTTCTAAGAAATATCGAGTTTCTGAAATACCAGCAAATATTTTTTCACCCAAACTTGATGATACTTGGTCGTAATGATCAGTACAAAAATCCCACTTGGCTCAACAAATTTTGTTCTTCTAGGATGAAGCATTCGTCAACAGTAGCAGTTTTTATATTTAGGTGTCCCTCTGTTCTCTCCTATATAGATAGATGAATTTGGAACTCTAAATCCACCATGGTTTGTAGTAGCTCTTTGAAACTCGATAAAATAAAGGAGTTCTCAGTTTTGTCTCTATGGTTTGTTTCCTCTTCAAGTAGCCCTAGCACACACTGTGGAAAAGCACTTTCATTGAGAGGGGTTGCCAAGCTTCTAAGAAATAACGAGTTTCCGAAATACCAGCAAATATTTTTTCACCCAATCTTGATGATACTAGGTGGTAATGATCAGTACACAAATCCCAATTGGCTTACCAAATTTTGTTCATCTAGGTTGAAGCGTTCGTCTACAGTAGCAGTTTTTATATTTAGGTTTCCCTCTGTTCTCTCCTATATAGATAGATGAATTTGGAACTCTAAATCCAACAGGCTTTGTAGTAGCTCCTCGAAACTTGATAAAATAAAGGAGTTTTCAGTTTTGTCTCTATGGTTTGGTTCCTCTTCAAGTAGCCCTAGGCACAGACTGTGGAAAAGCACTTTCACTTAGAGGGTTTGCCAGGCTTCTAAGAAATATCGAGTTTCCGAAATACCAGCAAAGATTTTTTCAATTAAACTTGATGATACTTAGTGGTAATGATCAGTACAAAAATCCCACTTGGCTCACCAAATTTTGTTCTTCTAGGTTGAAGCATTCGTCTTCAGTAGCAGTTTTTATATTTAGGTTTCCCTCTGTTCTCTCCTATATAGATAGATGAATTTGGAACTCTAAATCCAACATGGTTTGTAGTAGCTATTTGAAACTTGACAAAATAAAGGAGTTCTCAGATTTGTCTCTATGGTTTGTTTCCTCTTCAAGTAGCCCTAGGCACAGACTGTGGAAAGCACTTTCATTGAGATGGATTGCCAAGCTTCTAAGAAATAACGAGTTTAGGAAATACCAGCAAATATTTTTTCACCCAAATTTGATGATACTTTGTTGTAATGATCAGTACACAAATCCCACTTGGCTCACGAAATTTTGTTCTTCTAGTTTGAAGCTTTCGTCTACAGTAGCAGTTTTTATATTTAGGTTTCCCTCTGTTCTCTCCTATATAGATAAATGAATTTTGAACTCTAAGTTCAACATGGTTTGTAGTAGCTCTTTGAAACTTCACAAAATAAAGGAGTTGTCAGTTTTGTCTCTATGGATTGTTTCCTCTTCTATTAGCCCTAGGCACAGACTGTGGAAAGCAATTTCATTGAGAATGGTTGCCAAGCTTCTACGAAATAACGAGTTTCTGAAATACCAGCAAATATTTTTTCACCCAATCTTGATAATACTTGGTGGTAATGTTCAATACACAAATCCCACTTGGCTCACCAAATTTTGTTCTTCTAGGTTGAAGCGTTCGTCGACAGTAGTATAAGTAGCAGTTTTTATATTTAGGTTTCACTCTGTTTTCTCATATATAGATAGAAGAATCTGGAACTCTAAATCCAACATGGTTTGTAGTAGCTCTTTGAAATTGACAAAATAAAGGAGTTCTCAGTTTTGTCTCTATGGTTTGTTTCCTCTTCATGTAGCTGTAGGCACAGACAGTGGAAAAGCACTTTCATTGAGAGGGGTTGCCAAGCTTCTAAGAAATAACGAGTTTCCGAAATATCAGCAAATATTTTTTTACCCAATCTTGATGATACTTGTTGCTAACGATCAGTACACAAATCCCACTTAGCTCACCAAATATAGATCTTCTAGGTTGAAGCGTTCGTGTACAGTAGCAGTTTTTATATTTAGGTTTCCCTCTGTTCTCTCCTATATAGATAGATGAATTTGGTACTCTATATCCAACATGGGTTTTTAGTAGCTCTTTGAAGCTTGACAAAATAAAGGAGTTCTCAGATTTTTTTCTATGGTTTGTTTCCTCTTCAATTAGCCCTAGGCACAGACTGTGGAAAAGCACTTTCATTGAGAGGGGTTTCCAAGCTTCTAAGAAATAACAAGTTTCCGAAATACCAGAAAATATTTTTTCACCCAATCTTGATGATACTTGGTGGTAATGATCAGTACCCAAATCCCACTTGCCTCACCAAATTTTGTTCTTCTAGGTTGAAGCATTCTTCTACAGTAGCAGTTTTTATATTTAGGTTTCCCTCTGTTCTCTCCTATATAGATAGATGAATTTGGAACTCTAAATCCAACATGGTTTGTAGTAGCTCTTTGAAACTTGACAAAATAAAGGAGTTCTCAGTTTTGTCTCTTTGGTGTGTTTCCTGTTCAATAGCCCTAGGCACAGACTGTGGAAAAGCACTTTCACTGAGAGGGTTTGCCAAGCTTCTAAGAAAATACGAGTTTCCGAAATACCAGCAAATATTTTTTCACCCAATCTTGATGATACTTGCTGGTAAGGATCAGTACCCAAATCCCACTTCCCTCACCAAATTTTGTTCTTCTAGGATGAAGCATTCGTCTACAGTAGCAGTTTTTATAATTCGTTCCCCTCTGTTCTCTCCTATATAGATAGATGAATTTGGAACTCTAAATCCAGTATGGTTTGTAGTAGCTCTTTGAATCTTGACAAAATAAAGAATTTCCCTGTTTTGTCTCTGTGGTTTGTTTCCTCTTCAAGTAGCCCTAGGAACAGACTGTGGAAAAGCACTTTCATTGAGATGGGTGTCCAAGCTTCTAAGAAATATCGAGTTTCTGAAATACCAGCAAATATTTTTTCACCCAAACTTGATGATACTTGGTGGTAATGATCAGTACAAAAATCCCACTTGGCTCAACAAATTTTGTTCTTCTAGGATGAAGCATTCGTCAACAGTAGCAGTTTTTATATTTAGGTGTCCCTCTGTTCTCTCCTATATAGATAGATGAATTTGGAACTCTAAATCCAACATGGTTTGTAGTAGCTCTTTGATACTTGACAAAATAAAGGAGTTCTCAGTTTTGTCTCTATGGTTTGTTTCCTCTTCAAGTAGCCCTAGGCACACACTGTGGAAAAGCACTTTCATTGAGAGGGGTTGCCAAGCTTCTTAGAAATAACGAGTTTCCGAAATACCAGCAAATATTTTTTCACCCAATCTTGATGATACTAGGTGGTAATGATCAGTACACAAATCCCAATTGGCTTACCAAATTTTGTTCATCTAGGTTGAAGCGTTCGTCTACAGTAGCAGTTTTTATATTTAGGTTTCCCTCTGTTCTCTCCTATGTAGATAGATGAATTTGGAACTCTAAATCCAACAGGCTTTGTAGTAGCTCCTTGAAATTTGATAAAAAAAAGGAGTTTTCAGTTTTGTCTCTATGGTTTGGTTCCTCTTCAAGTAGCCCTAGGCACAGACTCTGGAAAAGCACTTTCACTGAGAGGGTTTGCCAGGCTTCTAAGAAATATCGAGTTTCCGAAATACCAGCAAATATTTTTTCAATTAAACTTGATGATACTTAGTGGTAATGATCAGTACAAAAATCCCACTTGGCTCACCAAATTTTGTTCTTCTAGGTTGAAGCATTCGTCTTCACTAGCAGTTTTTATATTTAGGTTTCCCTCTGTTCTCTCCTATATAGATAGATGAATTTGGAACTCTAAATCCAACATGGTTTGTAGTAGCTATTTGAAACTTGACAAAATAAAGGAGTTCTCAGATTTGTCTCTATGGTTTGTTTCCTCTACAAGTAGCCCTAGGCACAGACTGTGGAAAAGCACTTTCATTGAGAGGGGTTGCCAAGCTTCTAAGAAATAACGAGTTTCCGAAATACCATCAAATATTTTTTCACCCAATCTTGATGATACTTGGTGGTAATGATCAGTACACAAATTCCACTTGGCTTGGCAAATTTTGTTCTTCTAGGTTGAAGCGTTCGTCTACTGTAGCAGTTTTTATATTTAGGTTTCCCTCTGTTCTCTCATATATAGATAGATGAATTTGGAACTCTAAATCCAACATGGTTTGGAGTAGCTCTTTGAAACTTGACAAAATAAAGGAGTTCTCAGATTTGTCTCTATGGTTTGATTCCTCTTCAAGTAGCCCTAGGCACAGACTGTGGAAAGCACTTTCATTGAGATGGATTGCCAAGCTTCTAAGAAATAACGAGTTTAGGAAATACCAGCAAATATTTTTTCACCCAAATTTGATGATACTTTGTTGTAATGATCAGTACACAAATCCCACTTGGCTCACGAAATTTTGTTCTTCTAGTTTGAAGCTTTCGTCTACAGTAGCAGTTTTTATATTTAGGTTTCCCTCTGTTCTCTCCTATATAGATAAATGAATTTTGAACTCTAAGTTCAACATGGTTTGTAGTAGCTCTTTGAAACTTGACAAAATAAAGGAGTTCTCAGTTTTGTCTCTATTCATTGTTTCCTCTTCTATTAGCCATAGGCACAGACTGTGGAAATCAATTTCATTGAGAATGGTTGCCAAGCTTCTACGAAATAACGAGTTTCCGAAATACCAGCAAATATTTTTTCACCTAATCTTGATAACACTTGGTGGTAATGTTCTATACACAAATCCCACTTGGCTCACCAAATTTTGTTCTTCTAGGTTGAAGCGTTCGTCGACAGTAGCATTTTATATATTTAGGTTTCACTCTGTTTTCTCATATATAGATAGAAGAATCTGGAACTCTAAATCCAACATGGTTTGTAGTAGCTCTTTGAAATTGACAAAATAAAGGAGTTCTCAGTTTTGTCTCTATGGTTTGTTTCCTCTTCATGTAGCTGTAGGCACAGACAGTGGAAAAGCACTTTCATTGAGAGGGGTTGTCAAGCTTCTAAGAAAGAACGAGTTTCCGAAATATCAGCAAATATTTTTTTACCCAATCTTGATGATACTTGTTGCTAACGATCAGTACACAAATCCCACTTAGCTCACCAAATATAGATCTTCTAGGTTGAAGCGTTCGAGTACAGTAGCAGTTTTTATATTTAGGTTTCCCTCTGTTCTCTCCTATATAGATAGATGAATTTGGAACTCTAAATTCAACATGGTTTGTAGTAGCTCTTTTAAACTTGACAAAATAAAGGAGTTCTCAGTTTTGTCTCTATGGTTTGTTTCCTCTTCAAGTAGCCCTAGGCACAGACTGTGGAAAAGCACTTTCATTGAGAGGGGTTTCCAAGCTTCTAAGAAATAACAAGTTTCCGAAATACCAGCAAATATTTTTTCACCCAATCTTGATGATACTTGGTGGTAATGATCAGTACCCAAATCCCACTTGCCTCACCAAATTTTGTTCTTCTAGGTTGAAGCGTTCTTCTACAGTAGCAGTTTTTATATTTAGGTTTCCCTCTGTTCTCACCTATATAGATAGATGAATTTGGAACTCTAAATCCAACATGGTTTGTAGTAGCTCTTTGAAACTTGACAAAATAAAGGAGTTCTCAGTTTTGTATCTATGGTGTGTTTCCTGTTCAATAGCCCTAGGCACAGACTGTGGAAAAGCACTTTCACTGAGAGGGTTTGCCAAGCTTCTAAGAAAATACGAGTTTCCGAAATACCAGCAAATATTTTTTCACCCAATCTTGATGATTCTTGGTGGTAATGATCAGTACCCAAATCCCACTTCCCTCACCAAATTTTGTTCTTCTTGAGATGGGTGTCCAAGCTTCTAAGAAATATCGAGTTTCCGAAATACCAGCAAATATTTTTTCACCCAAACTTGATGATACTTGGTGGTAATGATCAGTACAAAAATCCCACTTGGCTCAACAAATTTTGTTCTTCTTGGATGAAGCATTCGTCAACAGTAGCAGTTTTTATATTTAGGTGTCCCTCTGTTCTCTCCTATAGAGATAGATGAATTGGGAACTCTAAATCCAGCATGGTTTGTAGTAGCTCTCTGAAACTTTACAAAATAAAGGAGTTCTCAGTTTTGTCTCTATGGTTTGTTTCCTCTTCAAGTAGCCCTAGGCACAGTCTGTGGAAGAGCACTTTCATTGAGAGGGGTTGCCAAGCTTCTAAGAAATTACGAGTGTCCGAAATACCAGCAAATATTTCTTCACCCAATCTTGATGGTACTTGGTGGTAATGATCAGAACACAAATCCCACTTGGCTCACCAAATTTTGTTTTTCTAGGATGAAGTGTTCGTCTACAGTAGCAGTTTTTATATTTAGGTTTCCCTCTGTTCTCTCCTATATAGATAGATAAATTTGAAACTCTAAATCCAACATGGTTTGTAGTAGCTCTTTGAAACTTGACAAAATAAAGGAGTTCTCAGTTTTGTCTCTATGGTTTTTTTACTCTTCAAGTAGCCCTAGTCACAGACGGTGGAAAGCACTTTCATTGAGATGGGTTGCCAAGCTTACAAGAAATAACAAGTTTCCGAAATACCAGCAAATATTTTTTAACCCAATCTTGATGATACTTGGTGGTAATGATCAGTACACAAATCCCACTTGGCTCACCAAATTTTCTTCTTCTAGGTTGAAACGTTCGTCTACAGTAGCAGTTTTTATATTTAGGTTTCCCTCTGTTCTCTCCTATATAGATAGATGAATTTGGAACTCTAAATCCAACATGGTTTGTAGTAGCTCTTTGAAACTTGACAAAATCAAGGAGTTCTCAGTTTTGTCTCTCTGGTTTGTTTCCTCTTCAAGTAGCCCTAGGAACAGACTGTGGAAAAACACTTTCATTGAGATGGGTTGCCAAGCTTCTAAGAAATATCGAGTTTCCGAAATACCAGCAAATATTTTTTCACCCAAACTTGTTGATACTTGGTGGTAATGATCAGCACACAAATCCCACTTGGCTCACCAAATTTTGTTCTTCTAGGATGAAGCATTCGTGTACAGTAGCAGTTTTTATATTTAGGTTTCCCTCTGTTCTCTCCTATATAGATAGATGAATTTGGAACTCTAAATCCAACATGGTTTTTAGTAGCTCTTTAAAACTTGACAAAATAAAGGAGTTCTCAGTTTTGTCTCTATGGTTTGTTTCCTGTTCAAGTAGCCCTAGGCACAGACTGTGGAAAAGCACTTTCATTGAGATGGGTTGCCAAGCTTCTAAGAAATAACGAGTTTCCTAAATACCAGCAAAGATTTTTTCACCCAATCTTGATGATACTTGGTGGTAATGATCAGTACAAAAATCCCACTTGGCTCACCAAATTTTGTTCTTCTCGGTTGAAGCGTACGTTTTCAGTAGCAGTTTTTATGTTTAGGTTTCACTCTGTTCTCTCCTATATAGATAGATGAATTTGGAACTCTAAATCCAACATGCTTTGTAGTAGCTCCTTGAAACTTGACAAAATAAAGGAGTTCTCAGTTTTGTCTCTATGGTTTGGTTCCTCTTCAAGTAGCCCTAGGCACAGACTGTGGAAAAGCACTTTCACTGAGAGGGTTTGCCAAGCTTCTAAGAAATAACAAGTTTCCGAAATACAAGCAATTTTTTTTTACCCAAACTTGATGATACTTGGAGGTAATGATCAGTACACAAATCCCACTTGTCTCACCAAATTTTGTTCTTCTAGGTTGAAGCGTTCTTCTACAGTAGCAGTTTTTATATTTAGGTTTCCCTCTGTTCTCTCCTATATAGATAGATGAATTTGGAACTCTAAATCCAACATGGTTTGTAGTAGCTCTTTGAAACTTGACAAAATAAAGGAGTTCTCAGTTTTGTCTCTATGGTGTGTTTCCTCTTCAAGTAGCCCTAGGCACAGACTGTGGAAAAGCACTTTCACTGAGAGGGTTTGCCAAGCTTCTAAGAAATTACGAGTTTCCGAAATACCAGCAAATATTTTTTCACCCAATCTTGATGATACTTGGTGGTAATGATCAGTACGCAAATCCCACTTGCCTCACCAGATTTTGATTTTCTAGGATGAAGCATTCGTCTACAGTAGCAGTTTTTATATTTCGTTCCCCTCTGTTCTCTCTTATATAGATAGATGAATTTGGAACTCTAAATCCAGTATGGTTTGTAGTAGCTCTTTGAAACTTGACAAAATAAAGAATTTTCCTGTTTTGTCTCTGTGGTTTGTTTCCTCTTCAAGTAGCCCTAGGAACAGACTGTGGAAAAGCACTTTCATTGAGATGGGTTGCCAAGCTTCTAAGAAATATCGAGTTTCCGAAATACCAGCAAATATTTTTTCACCCAAACTTAATGATACTTGGTGGTAATGATCAGTACAAAAATCCCACTTGGCTCAAAAAATTTTGTTCTTCTAGGATGAAGCATTCGTCAACAGTAGCAGTTTTTATATTTAGGTGTCCCTCTGTTCTCTCCTATATAGATACATGAATTTGGACCTCTAAATCCAGCATGGTTTGTAGTAGCTCTCTGAAACTTGACAAAATAAAGGAGTTCTCAGTTTTGTCTCTATGGTTTGTTTCCTCTTCAAGTAGCCCTAGGCACAGACTGTGGAAGAGCACTTTCATTGAGAAGGGTTGCCAAGCTTCTAAGAAATTACGAGTGTCCAAAATACCAGCAAATATTTTTTCACCCAATCTTGATGATACTTGGTGGTAATGATCGGTACACAAATCCCACTTAGCTCACCAAATTTTCTTCTTCTAGGTTGAAGCGTTCGTCTACAGTAGCAGTTTTTATATTTAGGTTTCCCTCTGTTCTCTCCTATATAGATAGATGAATTTGGAACTCTAAATCCAACATGCTTTGTAGTAGCTCTTTGAAACTTGACAAAATAAAGGAGTTCTCGGTTTTGTCTTTATGTTTTGTTTCCTCTTCAAGTAGCCCTAGGCACAGACTGTGGAAAAGCACTTTCATTGAGAGGGGTTGCCAAGCTTCTAAGAAATAACGAGTTTCCGAAATACCAGCAAATATTTCTTCACCCAATCTTGATGATTCTTGTTGCGAATTATCAGTACACAAATCCCACTTGGCTCACCAAATTTAGTTCTTCTAGGTTGAAGCGTACGTTTTCAGTAGCAGTTTTTATGTTTAGGTTTCACTCTGTTCTCTGCTATATAGATAGATGAATTTGGAACTCTAAATCCAACATGGTTTGTAGTAGCTCTTTGAAACTTGACAAAATAAAGGAGTTCTCAGTTTTGTCTCTATGGTTTGGTTCCTCTTCAAGTAGCCCTAGGCACAGACTGTGGAAAAGCACTTTCACTGAGAGGGTTTGCCAAGCTTCTAAGGAATTACGAGTTTCCGAAATACCAGCAAATATTTTTTCACCCAATCTTGATGATACTTGGTGGTAATGATCAGTAGGCAAAAACCACTTGGCTCACCAAATTTTGTTCTTCTAGGATGAAGCATTCGTCTACAGTAGCAGTTTTTGTATTTAGGTTCCCCTCTGTTCTCTCCTATATAGATAGATGAATTTGGAACTCTAAATCCAGCATGGTTTGTAGTAGCTCTTTGAAACTTGACAAAATAAAGAACTTCTCTGTTTTGTCTCTACGGTTTGTTTCCTTTTCAAGTAGCCCTAGGAACAGACTGTGGAAAAGCACTTTCATTGAGAGGTGTTGCCAAGTTTCTAAGAAATATCGAGTTTCCGAAATACCAGCAAATATTTTTTTCACCCAAACTTGATGATACTTGGTGGTAATGATCAGTAAAAAAATCCCACTTGGCTCACCAAATTTTGTTCTTCTAGGATGAAGCATTCGTCTACAGTAGCAGTTTTTATATTTAGGTTTCCCTCTGTTCTCTATTATATTGATAGATGAATTTGGAACTCTAAATCCAACAGGGTTTGTAGTAGCTCTTTGAAACATGACAAAATAAAGGAGTTCTCACATTTGTCTCTATGGTTTGTTTCCTCTTCAAGTAGCCCTAGGCACAGACTGTGGAAAAGCACTTTCATTGAGAGGGGTTGCCAAGCTTCTAAGAAATAACGAGTTTCCGAAGTACAAGCAAATATTTTTTTACCCAATCTTGGTGATACTTGGTGGTAATGATCAGTACACAAATCCCACTTGGCTCACCAAATTTTGTTCTTCTAGGTTAAAGCTTTCGTCTACAGTAGCAGTTTTTATATTTAGTTTTCCCTCTGTTCTCTCCTATATAGATAGATGAATTTGGAACTCTAAATTCAACATGGTTTGTAGTAGCTCTTTTAAACTTGACAAAATAAAGGAGTTCTCAGTTTTGTCTCTATGGTTTGTTTCCTCTTTAAGTAGCCCTAGGCACAGACTGTGGAAAAGCACTTTCATTGAGAGGGGTTGCCAAGCTTCTAAGAAATAACGAGTTTCCGAAATACCATCAAATATTTTTTCTCCCAATCTTGATGATACTTGGTGGTAATGATCAGTACACAAATCCCACTTGGCTTAGCAAATTTTGTTCTTGTAGGATGAAGCGTTTGTCTACAGTAGCAGTTTTTATATTTAGGTTTCCCTCTGTTCTCTCATATATAGATAGATGAATTTGGAACTCTAAATCCAACATGGTTTGTAGTAGCTCTTTGAAACTTGACAAAATAAAGGAGTTCTCAGATTTGTCTCTACGGTTTGTTTCCTCTTCAAGTAGCCCTAGGCACAGACTTTGGAAAAGCACTTTCATTGAGAGGGGTTGCCAAGCTTCTAAGAAAGGACGAGTTTCCGAAATACCAGCAAATATTTTTTTACCCAATCTTGATGATACTTGTTGCTAATGATCAGTACACAAATCCCACTTACCTCACCAAATTTAGATCTTCTAGGTTGAAGCGTTCGTGTACAGTTGCAGTTTTTATATTTAGGTTTCCCTCTGTTCTCTCATATATAGATAGATGAATTTGGAACTCTAAATCCAACATGGTTTGTAGTAGCTCTTTGAAGCTTGACCAAATAAAGGAGTTCTCAGATTTTTCTCTTTGGTTTGTTTCCTCTTCAAGTAGCCCTCAGCACAGACTGTGGAAAAGCACTTTCATTGAGAGGGGTTTCCAAGCTTCTAAGAAATAACGAGTTTCCGAAATACCAGCAAATATTTTTTCACCCAATCATGATGATACTTGGTGGTAATGATCAGTAAACAAATCCCACTTGGCTCACCAAATTTTGTTCTCCTATGTTGAAGCGTTCGTCTACAGTAGCAGTTTTTATATTTAGGTTTCTCTCTGTTCTCTCCTATATAGATAGATGAATTTGGAACTCTAAATCCAACATGGTTTGTAGTAGCTCTTTGAAACTTGACAAAATAAAGGAGTTCTCAGATTTTTCTCTCTGGTTTGTTTCCTCTTCAAGTAGCCCTAGGCACAGACTGTGGAAAAGCACTTTCATTGAGATGGGTTGCCAAGCTTCTAAGAAATAAAAATTTTCCGAAATACAAGCAATATTTTTTCACCCAATCTTGATGACACTTGGTGGTAATGATCAGTACACAAATCCCACTTGGCTCACCAAATTTTGTTCTCCTATGTTGAAGCGTTCGTCTACAGTAGCAGTTTTTATATTTAGGTTTCCCTCTGTTCTCTCATATATAGATAGATGAATTTGGAACTCTAAATCCAACATGGTTTGTAGTAGCTCTTTGAAACTTGACAAAATAAAGGAGTTCTCAGTTTTGTCTCTATGGTGTGTTTCCTCTTCAAGTAGCCCTAGGCACAGACTCTGGAAAAGCACTTTCACTGAGAGGGTTTGCCAAGCTTCTAAGAAATTACGAGTTTCCGAAATACCAGCAAATAGTTTTTCACCCAATCTTGATGATACTTGGTGGTAATGATCAGTACCTTAATCCCACTTGCCTCAGCAAATTTTGTTCTTCTAGGATGAAGCATTCGTCTACAGTAGCAGTTTTTATATTTCGTTCCCCTCTGTTCTCTCCTATATAGATAGATGAATTTGGAACTCTAAATCCAGTATGGTTTGTAGTAGCTCTTTGAAACTTGACAAAATAAAGAATTTCCCTGTTTTGTCTCTGTGGTTTGTTTCCTCTTCAAGTAGCCCTAGGAACAGACTGTGGAAAAGCACTTTCATTGAGATGGGTTGCCGAGCTTCTAAGAAATATCGAGTTTCCGAAATACCAGCAAATATTTTTTCACCCAAACTTGATGATACTTGGTGGTAATGATCGGTACAGAAATCCCACTTGGCTCAACAAATTTTGTTCTTCTAGGATGAAGCATTCATCAACAGTAGCAGTTTTTATATTTAGGTTCCCTCTGTTCTCTCCTATATAGTTAGATGAAATTGGAACTCTAAATCCAGCATGGTTTGTAGTAGCTCTCTGAAACTTGACAAAATAAAGGAGTTCTCAGTTTTGTCTCTATGGTTTGTTTCCTCTTCAAGTAGCCCTAGGCACAGACTGTGGAAGAGCACTTTCATTGAGAGGGGTTGCCAAGCTTCTAAGAAATTACAAGTGTCCGAAATACCAGCAAATATTTTTTCACCCAATCTTGATGGTACGTGGTGGTAATGATCAGTACACAAATCCCACTTGGCTCACCAAATTTTGTTTTTCTAGGTTGAAGTGTTCGTCTACAGTAGCAGTTTTTATATTTAGGTTTCCCTCTGTTCTCTCCTATATAGATAGATAAATTTGAAACTCTAAATCCAACATGGTTTGTAGTAGCTCTTTGAAACTTGACAAAATAAAGGTGTTCTCAGTTTTGTCTCTATGGTTTGTTTACTCTTGAAGTAGCCCTAGTCACAGACGGTGGAAAGCACTTTCATTGAGATGGGTTGCCAAGCTTATAAGAAATAAGAAGTTTCCGAAATACCAGCAAATATTTTTTAACCCAATCTTGATGATACTTGGTGGTAATGATCAGTACACAAATCCCACTTGGCTCACCAAATTTTCTTCTTCTAGGTTGAAATGTTCGTCTACAGTAGCAGTTTGTATATTTAGGTTTCTCTTTGTTCTCTCCTATATAGATAGATGAATTTGGAACTCTAAATCCAACATGGTTTGTTGTAGCTCTTTGAAACTTGACAAAATAAAGGAGTTCTCAGTTTTGTCTTTATATTTTGTTTCCTCTTCAAGTAGCACTAGGCACAGACTGTGGAAAAGCACTTTCACTGAGAGGGTTTGCCAAGCTTCTAACAAATATCGAGTTTCCGAAATACCAGAAAATATTTTTTCAATTAAACTTGATGATACTTAGTGGTAATGATCAGTACAAAAATCCCACTTGGCTCACCAAATTTTGTTCTTCTAGTATGAAGCATTCGTCTTCAGTAGCAGTTTTTATATTTAGGTTTCCCTCTGTTCTCTCCTATATAGATAGATGAATTTGGAACTCTAAATCCAACATGGTTTGTAGTAGCTATTTGAAACGTGACAAAATAAAGGAGTTCTCAGATTTGTCTCTATGGTTTGTTTCCTCTTTAAGTAGCCCTAGGCACAGACTGTGGAAAAGCACTTTCATTGAGAGGGGTTGCCAAGCTTCTAAGAAATAACGAGTTTCCGAAATACCATCAAATATTTTTTCTCCCAATCTTGATGATACTTGGTGGTAATGATCAGTACGCAAATCCCACTTGGCTTAGCAAATTTTGTTCTTGTAGGATGAAGCGTTTGTCTACAGTAGCAGTTTTTATATTTAGGTTTCCCTCTGTTCTCTCATATATAGATAGATGAATTTGGAACTCTAAATCCAACATGGTTTGTAGTAGCTCTTTGAAACTTGACAAAATAAAGGAGTTCTCAGATTTGTCTCTACGGTTTGTTTCCTCTTCAAGTAGCCCTAGGCACAGACTTTGGAAAAGCACTTTCATTGAGAGGGGTTGCCAAGCTTCTAAGAAATAACGAGTTTCCGAAATACCAGCAAATATTTTTTTACCCAATCTTGATGATACTTGTTGCTAATGATCAGTACACAAATCCCACTTATCTCACCAAATTTAGATCTTCTAGGTTGAAGCGTTCGTGTACAGTAGCAGTTTTTATATTTAGGTTTCCCTCTGTTCTCTCATATATAGATAGATGAATTTGGAACTCTAAATCCAACATGGTTTGTAGTAGCTCTTTGAAACTTGACAAAATAAAGGAGTTCTCAGATTAGTCTCTCTGGTTTGTTTCCTCTTCAAGTAGCCCTAGGCACAGACTGTGGAAAAGCACTTTCATTGAGATGGGTTGCCAAGCTTCTAAGAAATAAAAATTTTCTGAAATACAAGCAATATTTTTTCACCCAATCTTGATGACACTTGGTGGTAATGATCAGTACACAAATCCCACTTGGCTCACCAAATTTTGTTCTCCTATGTTGAAGCGTTCGTCTACAGTAGCAGTTTTTATATTTAGGTTTCCCTCTGTTCTCTCATATATAGATAGATGAATTTGGAACTCTAAATCCAACATGGTTTGTAGTAGCTCTTTGAAACTTGACAAAATAAAGGAGTTCTCAGTTTTGTCTCTATGGTGTGTTTCCTCTTCAAGTAGCCCTAGGCACAGACTCTGGAAAAGCACTTTCACTGAGAGGGTTTGCCAAGCTTCTAAGAAATTACGAGTTTCCGAAATACCAGCAAATAGTTTTTCACCCAATCTTGATGATACTTGGTGGTAATGATCAGTACCCAAATCATACTTGCCTCACCAGATTTTGTTTTTCTAGGATGAAGCATTCGTCTACAGTAGCAGTTTTTATATTTCGTTCCCCTCTGTTCTCTCTTATATAGATAGATGAATTTGGAACTCTAAATCCAGTATGGTTTGTAGTAGCTCTTTGAAACTTGACAAAATATAGAATTTTCCTGTTTTGTCTCTGTGGTTTGTTTCCTCTTCAAGTAGCCCTAGGAACAGACTGTGGAAAAGCACTTTCATTGAGATGGGTTGCCAAGCTTCTAAGAAATATCGAGTTTCCGAAATACCAGCAAATATTTTTTCACCCAAACTTGATGATACTTGGTGGTAATGATCAGTACAAAAATCCCACTTGGCTCAAAAAATTTTGTTCTTCTAGGATGAAGCATTCGTCAACAGTAGCAGTTTTTATATTTAGGTGTCCCTCTGTTCTCTCCTATATAGATAGATGAATTTGGAACTCTAAATCCAGCATGGTTTGTAGTAGCTCTCTGAAACTTGACAAAATAAAGGAGTTCTCAGTTTTGTCTCTATGGTTTGTTTCCTCTTCAAGTAGCCCTAGGCACAGACTGTGGAAGAGCACTTTCATTGAGAGGGGTTGCCAAGCTTCTAAGAAATTACGAGTGTCCATAATACCAGCAAATATTTTTTCACCCAATCTTGATGATACTTGGTGGTAATGATCGGTACACAAATCCCACTTAGCTCACCAAATTTTCTTCTTCTAGGTTGAAGCGTTCGTCTATAGTAGCAGTTTTTATATTTAGGTTTCCCTCTGTTCTCTCCTATATAGATAGATGAATTTGGAACTCTAAATCCAACATGCTTTGTAGTAGCTCTTTGAAACTTGACAAAATAAAGGAGTTCTCAGTTTTGTCTCTATGGTTTGTTTCCTCTTCAAGTAGCCCTAGGCACAGACTGTGGAAAAGCACTTTCATTGAGAGGGGTTGCCAAGCTTCTAAGAAATAACGAGTTTCCGAAATACCAGCAAATATTTCTTCACCCAATCTTGATGATACTTGTTGCTAATTATCAGTACACAAATTCTACTTGGCTCACCAAATTTAGTTCTTCTAGGTTGAAGCGTACGTTTTCAGTAGCAGTTTTTATGTTTAGGTTTCACTCTGTTCTCTGCTATATAGATAGATGAATTTGGAACTCTAATACCAACATGGTTTGTAGTAGCTCTTTGAAACTTGACAAAATAAAGGAGTTCTCAGTTTTGTCTCTATAGTTTGGTTCCTCTTCAAGTAGCCCTAGGCACAGACTGTGGAAAAGCACTTTCACTGAGAGGGTTTGCCAAGCTTCTAAGGAATTACGAGTTTCCGAAATACCAGCAAATATTATTTCACCCAATCTTGATGATACTTGGTGGTAATAATCAGTAGGCAAATCCCACTTGGCTCACCAAATTTTGTTCTTCTAGGATGAAGCGTTCGTCTACAGTAGCAGTTTTTATATTTAGGTTTCCCTCTGTTCTCTCATATATAGATAGATGAATTTGGAACTCTAAATCCAACATGGTTTGTAGTAGCTCTTTGAAACTTGACAAAATAAAGGAGTTCTCAGTTTTGTCTCTATGGTGTGTTTCCTCTTCAAGTAGCCCTAGGCACAGACTCTGGAAAAGCACTTTCACTGAGAGGGTTTGCCAAGCTTCTAAGAAATTACGAGTTTCCGAAATACCAGCAAATAGTTTTTCACCCAATCTTGATGATACTTGGTGGTAATGATCAGTACCCAAATCATACTTGCCTCACCAGATTTTGTTTTTCTAGGATGAAGCATTCGTCTACAGTAGCAGTTTTTATATTTCGTTCCCCTCTGTTCTCTCTTATATAGATAGATGAATTTGGAACTCTAAATCCAGTATGGTTTGTAGTAGCTCTTTGAAACTTGACAAAATAAAGGAGTTCTCAGTTTTGTCTCTGTGGTTTGGTTCCTCTTCAAGTAGCCCTAGGCACAGACTGTGGAAAAGCACTTTCACTGAGAGGGTTTGCCAAGCTTCTAAGGAATTACGAGTTTCCGAAATACCAGCAAATATTTTTTCACCCAATCTTGATGATACTTGGTGGTAATAATCAGTAGGCAAATCCCACTTGGCTCACCAAATTTTGTTCTTCTAGGATGAAGCATTCGTCTACAGTAGCAGTTTTTGTATTTAGGTTCCCCTCTGTTCTCTCCTATATAGATAGATGAATTTGGAACTCTAAATCCAGCATGCTTTGTAGTAGCTCTTTGAAACTTGACAAAATAAAGGAGTTCTCAGTTTTGTCTTTATGTTTTGTTTCCTTTTCAAGTAGCCCTAGGAACAGACTCTGGAAAAGCACTTTCATTGAGAGGGGTTGCCAAGTTTCTAAGAAATATCGAGTTTCCGAAATACCAGCAAATATTTTTTCACCCAAACTTGATGATACTTGGTGGTAATGATCAGTAAAAAAATCCCACTTGGCTCACCAAATTTTGTTCTTCTAGGATGAAGCATTCGTCTACAGTAGCAGTTTTTATATTTAGATTTCCCTCTGTTCTCTATTATATTGATAGATGAATTTGGAACTCTAAATCCAACAGGGTTTGTAGTAGCTCTTTGAAACTTCACAAAATAAAGGAGTTCTCACATTTGTCTCTATGGTTTGTTTCCTCTTCAAGTAGCCCTAGGCACAGACTGTGGAAAAGCACTTTCATTGAGAGGGGTTGCCAAGCTTCTATGAAATAACGAGTTTCCGAAATACAAGCAAATGTTTTTTCACCCAATCTTGATGATACTTGGTGGTAATGATCAGTACACAAATCCCACTTGGCTTACCAAATTTTGTTCTTCTACGTTGAAGAGTTCGTCTACAGTAGCAGTTTTTATATTTAGGTTTCCCTCTGTTCTCTCATATATAGATAGATGAATTTGGAACTCTAAATCCAACATGGTTTGTAGTAGCTCTTTGAAACTTGACAAAATAAAGGAGTTCTCAGATTTTTCTTTATGGTTTGTCTCCACTTAAAGTATCCCTAGGCACAAACTGTGGAAAAGCACTTTCATTGAGATGCGTTGCCAAGCTTCTAAGAAATAACGAGTTTCCGAAATACCAGCAAATACTTTTTCACCCAATCTTGATGATACTTGGTGGTAATGATCAGTACACAAATCCCACTTGGCTCACCAAATTTTGTTCTTCTACGTTGAAGCGTTCTTCTACAGTAGCAGTTTTTATATTTAGGTTTCCCTCTGTTCTCTCCTATATAGATAGATGAATTTGGAACTCTAAATCCAATCATGGTTTGTAGTAGCTCTTTGAAACTTGACAAAATAAAGAACTTCTCTGTTTTGTCTCTATTGTTTGTTTCCTTTTCAAGTAGCCCTAGGAAGAGACTGTGGAAAAGCACTTTCATTGAGATGGTTTGCCAAGCTTCTAAGAAATTACGAGTTTCCGAAATACCAGCAAATATTTTTTCACCCAATCTTGATGATACTTGGTGGTAATGATCAGTACCCAAGTCCTACTTGGCTCAACAAATTTTGTTCTTCTAGGATGAAGCATTCGTCTACAGTAGCAGTTTTTATATTTAGGTTTCACTCTGTTCTCTCCTATATAGATAGATGAATTTGGAACTCAAAATCCATCATGGTTTGCAGTAGCTCTTTGAAACTTGACAAAATAAAGAACTTCTCTGTTTTGTCTCTATGGTTTGTTTCCTTTTCAAGTAGCCCTAGGAAGAGACTGTGGAAAAGCACTTTCATTGAGATGGGTTGCAAAGCTTCTAAGAAATATCGAGTTTCCGAAATACCAGCATATATTTTTTCACCCAAACTTGATGATACTTGGTGGTAATGATCAGTACACAAATCCCACTTGGCTCACCAAATTTTGTTCTTCTAGGTTGAAGCTTTCGTCTACAGTAGCATTTTTTATATTTAGGTTTCCCTCTGTTCTCTCCTATATAGATAGATGAATTTGGAACTCTAAATTCAACATGGTTTGTAGTAGCTCTTTTAAACTTGACAAAATAAAGGAGTTCTCAGTTTTGTCTCTATGGTTTGTTTCCTCTTGAAGTAGCTCTATTCACAGACTGTGGAAAGCACTTTCATTGAGAGGGGTTGCCAAGCTTCTAAGAAATAACGAGTTTCCGAAATACCAGCAAATATTTTTTCACCCAATCTTGATAATACTTGGTGGTAATGATCAGTACACAAGTCCCACTTGGCTCACCAAATTTTGTTCTTCTAGGTTGAAGCGTTCGTCGACAGTAGCAGTTTTTATATTTAGGTTTCACTCTGTTCTCTCCTATATAAATAGATGAATTTGGAACTCTAAATCCAACATGGTTTGTAGTAGCTCTTTGAAACTTGACAAAATAAAGGAGTTCTCAGATTTGTCTCTATGGTGTGTTTCCTGTTCAAGTAGCCCTAGGCACAGACTGTGGAAAAGCACTTTCATTGAGATTGGTTGCCAATCTTCTAAGAAATAACGAGTTTCCGAAATACCAGCAAATATTTTTTCACCCAATCTTGATGATACTTGGTGGTAATGATCAGTACACAAATCCCACTTGGCTCACCAAATTTTGTTCTTCTAGTTTGAAGCTTTCGTCTACAGTAGCAGTTTTTATATTTAGGTTTCCCTCTTTTCTCTCCTATATAGATAGATGAATTTGGAACTCTAAATTCAACATGGTTTGTAGTAGCTCCTTGAAACTTGACAAAATAAAGGAGTTCTCAGTTTTGTCTCTATGGTTTGTTTCCTCTTCAAGTAGCCCTAGTCACAGACGGTGAAAAGCACTTTCATTGAGATGGGTTGTCAAGTTTACAAGAAATAACAAGTTTCCGAAATACCAGCAAATATTTTTTAACCCAATCTTGATGATACTTGGTGGTAATGATCAGTACACAAATCATACTTGGCTCACCAAATTTTGTCCTTCTAGGTTGAAACGTTCGTCTACAGTAGCAGTTTGTATATTTAGGTTTCCCTCTGTTCTCTCCTATATAGATAGATGAATTTGGAACTCTAAATCCAACATGGTTTGTAGTAGCTCTTTGAAACTTGACAAAATAAAGGAGTTCTCAGTTTTGTCTCTATGGTTTGTTTCCTCTTCAAGTAGCCCAAGGCACAGACTGTGGAAAAGCACTTTCATTGAGAGGGGTTGCCAAGCTTCTAAGAAATTACGAGTTTCCGAAATACCAGCAAATATTTTTTCACCCAATCTAGATGATACATGGTGGTAATGATCAGTACACAAATCCCACTTGGCTCACCAAATTTTGTTCTTCTAGGTTGAAGCGTTCTTCTACAGTAGCAGTTTTTATATTTAGGTTTCCCTCTGTTCTCTCCTATATAGATAGATGAATTTGGAACTCTAAATCCAACATGGTTTGTAGTAGCTCTTTGAAACTTGAAAAAGTAAAGGAGTTCTCAGTTTTGTCTCTATGGTTTGTTTCCTGTTCAAGTAGCCCTAGGCACAGACTGTGGAAAAGCACTTTCACTTAGAGGGTTTGCCAAGCTTCTAAGAAATTACGAGTTTCCGAAATACCAGCAAATATTTTTTCACCCAATCTTGATGATACATGGTGGTAATGATCAGTACCCAAATCCCACTTGGCTCACCAAATTTTGTTCTTCTAGAATGAAGCATTCGTCTACAGTAGCAGTTTTTATATTTCGTTCCCCTCTCTTCTCTCCTATATAGATAGATGAATTTGGAACTCTAAATCCAGCATGGTTTGTAGTAGCTCTTTGGAACTTGACAAAATAAAGAACTTCCCTGTTTTGTCTCGATGGTTTGTTTCCTCTTCAAGTAGCCCTAGGAACAGACAGTGGAAAAGCACTTTCATTGAGATGGGTTGCTTAGCTTATAAGAAATATCGAGTTTCCGAAATACCAGCAAATATTTTTTCACCCAAACTTGATGATACTTGGTGGTAATGATCAGTACACAAATCCCACTTGGCTCACCAAATTTTGTTCTTCTAGGTTGAAGCGTTCTTCTACAGTAGCAGTTTTTATATTTAGGTTTCCCTCTGTTCTCTCCTATATAGATAGATGAATTTGGAACTCTAAATCCAACATGGTTTGTAGTAGCTCTTTGAAACTTGAAAAAGTAAAGGAGTTCTCAGTTTTGTCTCTATGGTTTGTTTCCTGTTCAAGTAGCCCTAGGCACAGACTGTGGAAAAGCACTTTCACTTAGAGGGTTTGCCAAGCTTCTAAGAAATTACGAGTTTCCGAAATACCAGCAAATATTTTTTCACCCAATCTTGATGATACATGGTGGTAATGATCAGTACCCAAATCCCACTTGGCTCACCAAATTTTGTTCTTCTAGAATGAAGCATTCGTCTACAGTAGCAGTTTTTATATTTCGTTCCCCTCTCTTCTCTCCTATATAGATAGATGAATTTGGAACTCTAAATCCAGCATGGTTTGTAGTAGCTCTTTGAAACTTGACAAAATAAAGAACTTCCCTGTTTTGTCTCGATGGTTTGTTTCCTCTTCAAGTAGCCCTAGGAACAGACAGTGGAAAAGCACTTTCATTGAGATGGGTTGCTTAGCTTATAAGAAATATCGAGTTTCCGAAATACCAGCAAATATTTTTTCACCCAAACTTGATGATACTTGGTGGTAATGATCAGTACACAAATCCCACTTGGCTCACCAAATTTTGTTCTTCTAGGTTGAAGCTTTCGTCTACAGTAGCATTTTTTATATTTAGGTTTCCCTCTGTTCTCTCCTATATAGATAGATGAATTTGGAACTCTAAATTCAACATGGTTTGTAGTAGCTCTTTTAAACTTGACAATATAAAGGAGTTCTCAGTTTTGTCTCTATGGTTTGTTTCCTCTTAATGTAGCCCTAGGCACAGACTCTGGAAAGCACTTTCATTGAGAGGCGTTGCCAAGCTTCTAAGAAATAACGAGTTTCCGTAATACCAGCAAATATTTTTTCACCCAATCTTGATAATACTTGGTGGTAATGATCAGTACACAAGTCCAACTTGGCTCACCAAATTTTGTTCTTCTAGGTTGAAGCGTTCGTCGACAGTAGCAGTTTTTAATTTTAGGTTTCACTCTGTACTCTCCTATATAGATAGATGAATTTGGAACTCTAAATCCAACATGGTTTGTAGTAGCTCTTTGAAACTTGACAAAATAAAGGAGTTCTCAGATTTGTCTCTATGGTTTGTTTCCTGTTCAAGTAGGCCTAGGCACAGACTGTGGAAAAGCACTTTCATTGAGAGGGGTTGCCAAGCTTCTAAGAAATAACGAGTTTCCGAAATACCAGCAAATATTTTTTCACCCAATCTTGATGATACTTGGTGGTAATGATCAGTACACAAATCCCACATGGCTCACCAAATTTTGTTCTTCTAGTTTGAAGCTTTCGTCTACAGTAGCAGTTTTTATATTTAGGTTTCCCTCTTTTCTCTCCTATATAGATAGATAAATTTCGAACTCTAAATTCAACATGGTTTGTAGTAGCTCTTTGAAACTTGACAAAATAAAGGAGTTCTCAGTTTTGTCTCTATGGGTTGTTTCCTCTTCAAGTAGCCCTAGTCACAGACGGTGAAAAGCACTTTCATTGAGATGGGTTGTCAAGTTTATAAGAAATAACAAGTTTCCGAAATACCAGCAAATATTTTTTAACCCAATCTTGATGATACTTGGTGGTAATGATCAGTACACAAATCATACTTGGCTCACCAAATTTTGTCCTTCTAGGTTGAAACGTTCGTCTACAGTAGCAGTTTGTATATTTAGGTTTCCCTCTGTTCTCTCCTATATAGATAGATGAATTTGGAACTCTAAATCCAACATGGTTTGTAGTAGCTCTTTGAAACTTGACAAAATAAAGGAGTTCTCAGTTTTGTCTCTATGGTTTGTTGCCTCTTCAAGTAGCCCAAGGCACAGACTGTGGAAAAGCACTTTCATTGAGAGGGGTTGCCAAGCTTCTAAGAAATTACGAGTTTCCGAAATACCAGCAAATATTTTTTCACCCAATCTAGATGATACATGGTGGTAATGATCAGTACACAAACCCACTTGGCTCACCAAATTTTGTTCTTCTAGGTTGAAGCGTTCTTCTACAGTAGCAGTTTTTATATTTAGGTTTCCCTCTGTTCTCTCCTATATAGATAGATGAATTTGGAACTCTAAATCCAACATGGTTTGTAGTAGCTCTTTGAAACTTGAAAAAGTAAAGGAGTTCTCAGTTTTGTCTCTATGGTTTGTTTCCTGTTCAAGTAGCCCTAGGCACAGACTGTGGAAAAGCACTTTCACTTAGAGGGTTTGCCAAGCTTCTAAGAAATTACGAGTTTCCGAAATACCAGCAAATATTTTTTCACCCAATCTAGATGATACATGGTGGTAATGATCAGTACACAAATCCCACTTGGCTCACCAAATTTTGTTCTTCTAGGTTGAAGCGTTCTTCTACAGTAGCAGTTTTTATATTTAGGTTTCCCTCTGTTCTCTCCTATATAGATAGATGAATTTGGAACTCTAAATCCAGCATGGTTTGTAGTAGCTCTTTGAAACTTGACAAAATAAAGAACTTCCCTGTTTTGTCTCGATGGTTTGTTTCCTCTTCAAGTAGCCCTAGGAACAGACAGTGGAAAAGCACTTTCATTGAGATGGGTTGCTTAGCTTATAAGAAATATCGAGTTACCGAAATACCAGCAAATATTTTTTCACCCAAACTTGATGATACTTGGTGGTAATGATCAGTACACAAATCCCACTTGGCTCTCCAAATTTTGTTCTTCTAGGTTGAAGCTTTCGTCTACAGTAGCATTTTTTATATTTAGGTTTCCCTCTGTTCTCTCCTATATAGATAGATGAATTTGGAACTCTAAATTCAACATGGTTTGTAGTAGCTCTTTTAAACTTGACAATATAAAGGAGTTCTCAGTTTTGTCTCTATGGTTTGTTTCCTCTTAATGTAGCCCTAGGCACAGACTCTGGAAAGCACTTTCATTGAGAGGCGTTGCCAAGCTTCTAAGAAATAACGAGTTTCCGTAATACCAGCAAATATTTTTTCACCCAATCTTGATAATACTTGGTGGTAATGATCAGTACACAAGTCCAACTTGGCTCACCAAATTTTGTTCTTCTAGGTTGAAGCGTTCGTCGACAGTAGCAGTTTTTAATTTTAGGTTTCACTCTGTACTCTCCTATATAGATAGATGAATTTGGAACTCTAAATCCAACATGGTTTGTAGTAGCTCTTTGAAACTTGACAAAATAAAGGAGTTCTCAGATTTGTCTCTATGGTTTGTTTCCTGTTCAAGTAGCCCTAGGCACAGACTGTGGAAAAGCACTTTCATTGAGAGGGGTTGCCAAGCTTCTAAGAAATAACGAGTTTCCGAAATACCAGCAAATATTTTTTCACCCAATCTTGATGATACTTGGTGGTAATGATCAGTACACAAATCCCACTTTGCTTAGCAAATTTTGTTCTTGTAGGATGAAGCGTTTGTCTACAGTAGCAGTTTTTATATTTAGGTTTCCCTCTGTTCTCTCCTATATAGATAGATGAATTTGGAACTCTAAATACAACATGGTTTGTAGTAGCTCTTTGAAACTTGACAAAATAAAGGAGTTCTCAGTTTTGTCTCTATGGTTTGTTTCCTCTTCTAGTAGCCCTAGGCACAGACTGTGGAAAGCACATTCATTTAGAGGGGTTGCCAAGCTTCTAAGAAATAACGAGTTCCCGAAATACCAGCAAATATTTTTTCACCCAATCTTGATCCTACTTGGTGGTAATGATCAGTACACAAGTCCCTCTTGGCTCACCAAATTTTGTTCTTCTAGTTTGAAGCTTTCGTCTACAGTAGCAGTTTTTATATTTAGGTTTCCCCCTGTTCTCTCCTATATAGATAGATGAATTTGGAACTCGAAATCCATCATGGTTTGTAGTAGCTCTTTGAAACTTGACAAAATAAATAACTTCTCAGTTTTGTCTCTATGGTTTGTTTCCTTTTCAAGTAGCCCCAGGAAGAGACTGTGGAAAAGCACTTTCATTGAGATGGTTTGCCAAGCTTCTAAGAAATATCGAGTTTCCGAAATACCAGCATATATTTTTTCACCCAAATTTGATGATACTTGGTGGTAATGATCAGTACACAAATCCCACTTGGCTCACCAAATTTTGTTCTTCTAGGTAGAAGCTTTCGTCTACAGTAGCATTTTTTATATTTAGGTTTCCCTCTGTTCTCTCCTATATAGATAGATGAATTTGGAACTCTAAATTCAACATGGTTTGTAGTAGCTCTTTTAAACTTGACAAAATAAAGGAGTTCTCAGTTTTGTCTCTATGGTTTGTTTCCTCTTAAAGTAGCTCTATTCACAGACTGTGGAAAGCACTTTCATTGAGATGGGTTGTCAAGTTTATAAGAAATAACAAGTTTCCGAAATACCAGCAAATATTTTTTAACCCAATCTTGATGATACTTGGTGGTAATGATCAGTACACAAATCATACTTGGCTCACCAAATTTTGTCCTTCTAGGTTGAAACGTTCGTCTACAGTAGCAGTTTGTATATTTAGGTTTCCCTCTGTTCTCTCCTATGAAGATAGATGAATTTGGAACTATAAATCCAACATGGTTTGTAGTAGCTCTTTGAAAGTTGACAAAATAAAGGAGTTCTCAGTTTTGTCTCTATGGTTTGTTTCCTCTTCAAGTAGCCCAAGGCACAGACTGTGGAAAATCACTTTCATTGAGAAGGGTTGACAAGCTTCTAAAAAATTACGAGTTTCCGAAATACCAGCAAATATTTTTTCACCCAATCTAGATGATACATGGTGGTAATGATCAGTACACAAATCCCACTTGGCTCACCAAATTTTGTTCTTCTATGTTGAAGCGTTCTTCTACAGTAGCATTTTTTATATTTAGGTTTCCCTCTGTTCTCTCCTATATAGATAGATGAATTTGGAACTCTAAATTCAACATGGTTTGTAGTAGCTCTTTTAAACTTGACAATATAAAGGAGTTCTCAGTTTTGTCTCTATGGTTTGTTTCCTGTTCAAGTAGCCCTAGGCACAGACTGTGGAAAAGCACTTTCATTGAGAGGTGTTGCCAAGCTTCTAAGAAATAACGAGTTTCCGAAATACCAGCAAATATTTTTTCACCCAATCTTGATAATACTTGGTGGTAATGATCAGTACACAAGTCCCACTTAGCTCACAAAATTTTTTTCTTCTATGTTGAAGCGTTCGTCGACAGTAGCAGTTCTTATATTTAGGTTTCCCTATGTTCTCTCCTATATAGATAGATGAATTTGGAACTCTAAATCCAACATGGTTTGTAGTAGCTCTTTGAAACTTGACAAAATAAAGGAGTTCTCAGATTTGTCTCTATGGTTTGTTTCCTCTTCAAGTAGCCCTAGGCACAGACTGTGGCAAAGCACTTTCATTAAGAGGGGTTGCAAAACTTCTAAGAAATTACGAGTTTTCGAAATACCAGCAAATATTTTTTCACCCAATCTTGATGATACTTGGTGGTAATGATCAGTACACAAATCCCACTTGGCTCACCAAATTTTGTTCTTCTAGAATGAAGCATTCGTCTACAGTAGCAGTTTTTATATTTCGTTCCCCTCTCTTCTCTCCTATATAGATAGATGAATTTGGAACTCTAAATCCAGCATGGTTTGTAGTAGCTCTTTGAAACTTGACAAAATAAAGAACTTCCCTGTTTTGTCTCTATGGTTTGTTTCCTCTTCAAGTAGCCCTAGGAACAGACAGTGGAAAAGCACTTTCATTGAGATGGGTTGCCAAGCTTCTAAGAAATATCGAGTTTCCGAAATACCAGCAAATATTTTTTCACCCAAACTTGATGATACTTGGTGGTAATGATCAGTACACAAATCCCACTTGGCTCACCAAATTTTGTTCTACTAGATTGAAGCTTTCGTCTACAGTAGCATTTTTTATATTTAGGTTTCCCTCTGTTCTCTCCTATATAGATAGATGAATTTGGAACTCTAAATTCAACATGGTTTGTAGTAGCTCTTTTAAACTTGACAATATAAAGGAGTTCTCAGTTTTGTCTCTATGTTTTGTTTCCTCTTAAAGTAGCCCTAGGCACAGACTGTGGAAAAGCACTTTCATTGAGAGGTGTTGCCAAGCTTCTAAGAAATAACGAGTTTCCGAAATACCAGCAAATATTTTTTCACCCAATCTTGATAATACTTGGTGGTAATGATCCGTACACAAGTCCCACTTGGCTCACAAAATTTTTTTCTTCTAGGTTGAAGCGTTCGTCGACAGTAGCAGTTCTTATATTTAGGTTTCCCTATGTTCTCTCCTATATAGATAGATGAATTTGGAACTCTAAATCCAACATGGTTTGTAGTAGCTCTTTGAAACTTGACAAAATAAAGGAGTTCTCAGATTTGTCTCTATGGTTTGTTTCCTCTTCAAGTAGCCCTAGGCACAGACTGTGGCAAAGCACTTTCATTAAGAGGGGTTGCAAAACTTCTAAGAAATAACGAGTTTCCGAATACCAGCAAATATTTTTTCACCCAATCTTGATGATACTTGGTGGTAATGATCAGTATACAGATCCCAATTGGCTCACCAAATTTTGTTCTTCTAGGTTGAAGCGTTCGTCTACAGTAGCAGTTTGTATATTACGTATCCCTCTGTTCTCTCCTATATAGATAGATGAATTTGGAACTCTAAATCCAACATGGTTTGTAGTAGCTCTTTGAAACTTGACAAAATAAAGGAGTTCTCAGTTTTGTCTCTATGGTTTGTTTCCTCTTCAAGTAGCCCTAGGCACAGACTGTGGAAAAGCACTTTCATTGAGAGGGGTTGCCACGCTTCTAAGAATTAACGAGTTTAGGAAATACCAGCAAATATTTTTTCACCCAAACGTCATGATACTTGGTGGTAATGATCAGTACACAAATCCCACTTGGCTCACCAAATTTTGTTCTCTAGGTTAAAGCTTTCGTCTACAGTAGCAGTTTTTATATTTAGTTTTCCCTCTGTTCTCTGCTATATAGATAGATGAATTTGGAACTCTAAATCCAACATGGTTTGTAGTAGCTCTTTGAAACTTGACAAAATAAAGGAGTTCTCAGTTTTGTCTCTATGGTTTGTTTCCTCTTCAAGTAGCCCTAGGCACAGACTGTGGAAAACCACTTTCATTGAGATGGGTTGCCAAGCTTCTAAGAAATAACGAGTTTCTGAATACCAGCAAATATTTTTTCACCCAATCTTGATGATACTTGGTGGTAATGATCAGTACACATATCCCACTTGGCTCACCAAATTTTGTTCTACTAGGTTGAAGCTTTCGTCTACAGTAGCATTTTTAAATATTAGGTTTCCCTCTGTTCTCTCCTATATAGATAGATGAATTTGGAACTCTAAATTCAACATGGTTTGTAGTAGCTCTTTTAAACTTGACAATATAAAGGAGTTCTCAGTTTTGTCTCTATGGTTAGTTTCCTCTTAATGTAGCCCTAGGCACAGACTGTGGAAAAGCACTTTCATTGAGAGGTGTTGCCAAGCTTCTAAGAAATAACGAGTTTCCGAAATACCAGCAAATATTTTTTCACCCAATCTTGATAATACTTGGTGGTAATGATCAGTACACAAGTCCCACTTGGCTCACAAAATTTTTTTCTTCTAGGTTGAAGCGTTCGTCGACAGTAGCAGTTCTTACATTTAGGTTTCCCTATGTTCTCTCCTATATAGATAGATGAATTTGGAACTCTAAATCCAACATGGTTTGTAGTAGCTCTTTGAAACCTGACAAAATAAAGAACTTCTCTGTTTTGTCTCTATGGTTTGTTTCCTTTTCAAGTAGCCCTAGGAAGAGACTGTGGAAAAGCACTTTCATTGAGATGGTTTGCCAAGCTTCTAAGAAATATCGAGTTTCCGAAATACCAGCATATATTTTTTCACCCAAACTTGATGATACTTGGTGGTAATGATCAGTACACAAATCCCACTTGGCTCACCAAATTTTGTTCTTCTAGGTTGAAGCTTTCGTCTACAGTAGCATTTTTTATATTTAGGTTTCCCTCTGTTCTCTCCTATATAGATAGATGAATTTGGAACTCTAAATCCAACATGGTTTGTAGTAGCTCTTTGAAACTTGACAAAATAAAGGAGTTCTCAGTTTTGTCTCTATGGTTTGTTTCCTCTTAAAGTAGCTCTATTCACAGACTGTGGAAAGCACTTTCATTGAGAGGGGTTGCCAAGCTTCTAAGAAATAACGAGTTTCCGAAATACCAGCAAATATTTTTTCACCCAATCTTGATAATACTTGGTGGTAATGATCAGTACACAAGTCCCACTTGGCTCACCAAATTTTGTTCTTCTAGGTTGAAGCGTTCATCGACAGTAGCAGTTTTTATATTTAGGTTTCACTCTGTTCTCTCCTATATAAATAGATGAATTTGGAACTCTAAATCCAACATGGTTTGTAGTAGCTCTTTGAAACTTGACAAAATAAAGGAGTTCTCAGATTTGTCTCTATGGTTTGTTTCCTGTTCAAGTAGCCCTAGGCAAAGACTGTGGAAAGCACTTTCATTGAGATGGGTTGCCAAGCTTCTAAGAAATAACGAATTTCCGAAATAAAAGCAAATATTTTTTCACCCAATCTTGATAATACTTGGTGGTAATGATCAGTACACAAATGCCACTTGGCTCACCAAATTTTGTTTTTCTATGTTGAAGCGTTCTTCGACAGTAGCAGTTTTTATATTTAGGGTTCACTCTGTTCTCTCATATATAGATAGATGAATTTGGAACTCTAAATCCAACATGGTTTGTAGTAGCTCTTTGACACTTGACAAAATAAAGGATTTCTGAGTGTTCTCTCTATGGTTTGTTTCCTCTTCAAGTAGCCCTAGGCACAGACTGTGGAAAAGCACTTTCATTAAGAGGGGTTGCCAAGCTTCTAAGAAATTACGAGTTTTCGAAATACCAGCAAATATTTTTTCACCCAATCTTGATGATACTTGGTGGTAATGATCAGTACACAAATGCCACTTGGCTCACCAAATTTTGTTTTTCTAGGTTGAAGCGTTCTTCGACAGTAGCAGTTTTTATATTTAGGTTTCCCACTGTTCTCTCCTATATAGATAGATGAATTTGGAACTCAAAATTCAACATGGTTTGTAGTAGCTCTTTGAAACTTGAGAAAATAAAGGAGTTCTCAGTTTTGTCTCTATGGTTTGTTTTCTCTTCAAGTAGCCCTAGGCACAGACTGTGGAAAGCACTTTGATTGAGAGGGGTTGCCAAGCTTCTACGAAATAACGAGTTTCCGAAATACCAGCCAATATTTTTTCACCCAATCTTGATAATACTTGGTGGTAATGATCAGTACAAAAATCCCACTTGGCTCACCAATTTTGTTCTTCTAGGTTGAAGCGTTCTTCGACAGTAGCAGTTTTTATATTTAGGGTTCACCCTGTTCTCTCATATATAGATAGATGAATTTGGAACTCTAAATCCAACATGGTTTGTAGTAGCTCTTTGAAACTTGACAAAATAAAGGAGTTCTGAGTTTTCTCTCTATGATTTGTTTCCTCTTCAAGTAGCCCTAGGCACAGACTGTGGAAAAGCACTTTCATTGAGAGTGGTTGCCAGGCTTCTGAGATTACAAGTTTCCGAAATACCAGCAAATATTTTTTCACCCAATCTTGATGATACTTGGTGGTAATGATCAGTATATAGATCCCAATTGACTCACCAAATTTTGTTCTTCTAGGTTGAAGCGTTCGTCTACAGTAGCAGTTTTTATATTTAGGTTTCCCTCTGTTCTCTCCTATATAGATACATGAATTTGGAACTCTAAATCCAACATGGTTTGTAGTAGCGCTTTGAAACTTGACAAAATAAAGGAGTTCTCAGTTTTGTCTCTATGGTTTGTTTCCTCTTCAAGTAGCCCTAGGCACAGACTGTGGAAAAGCACTTTAATTGAGATGGGTTGCCAAGCTTCTAAGAATTAACGAGTTTAGGAAATACCAGCAAATATTTTTTCACCCAATCTTGATGATACTTGGTGGTAATGATCAGTACACAAATCCCACTTGGCTCACCAAATTTTGTTCTTCTAGGTTAAAGCTTTCGTCTACAGTAGCAGTTTTTATATTTAGTTTTCCCTCTGTTCTCTCCTATATAGATAGATGAATTTGTAACTCTAAATTCAACATGGTTTGTAGTAGCTCTTTTAAACTTGACAAAATAAAGGAGTTCTCAGTTTTGTCTCTATGGTTTGTTTCCTCTTCAAGTAGCCCTAGGCACAGACTGTGGAAAGCACTTTCATTTAGAGGGGTTGCCAAACTTCTAAGAAATAACGAGTTTCCGAAATACCAGCAAATATTTTTTCACCCAATCTTGATGATACTTGGTGGTAATGATCAGTACACAAATCCCACTTGGCTCACCAAATTTTGTTCTTCTAGGTTGAAGCGTTCGTCTGCAGTAGCAGTTCTTATATTTAGGTTTCCCTCTGTTCTCTCCTATATAGATAGATGAATTTGGAACTCTAAATCCAACATGGTTTGTAGTAGCTCTTTGAACCTTGACAAAATAAAGGAGTTCTCAGATTTGTCTCTATGGTTTGTTTCCTCTTCAAGTAGCCCTAGGCACAGACTGTGGAAAGCACTTTCATTGAGAGGGGTTGCCAAGCTTCTACGAAATAACGAGTTTCCGAAATACCAGCAAATATTTTTTCACCCAATCTTGATAATACTTGGTGGTAATGATCAGTACACAAATCCCACTTGACTCACCAAATTTTGTTCTTCTAGGTTGAAGCGTTCTTCGACAGTAGCAGTTTTTATATTTAGGGTTCACTCTGTTCTCTCATATACAGATAGATGAATTTGGAACTCTAAATCCAACATGGTTTGTAGTAGCTCTTTGAAACTTGACAAAATAAAGGAGTTCTGAGTTTTCTCTCTATGGATTGTTTCCTCTTCAAGTAGCCCTAGGCACAGACTGTGGAAAAGCACTTTCATTAAGAGGGGTTCCCAAGCTTCTAAGAAATTACGAGTTTTCGAAATACCAGCAAATATTTTTTCACCCAATCTTGATGATACTTGGTGGTAATGATCAGTACACAAATCCCACTTGGCTCAGGAAATTCTGTTCTTCGAGTTTGAAGCTTTCGTCTACAGTTGCAGTTTTTATATTTAGGTTTCCCTCTGTTCTCTCCTATATAGATAGATGAATTTGGAACTCTATATTCAACATGGTTTGTAGTAGCTCTTTGAAACTTGAGAAAATAAAGGAGTTCTCAGTTTTGTCTCTATGGTTTGTTTCCTCTTCAAGTAGCCCTAGGCACAGACTGTGGAAAGCACTTTCATTGAGAGGGGTTGCCAAGCTTCTACGAAATAACGAGTTTCCGAAATACCAGCCAATATTTTTTCACCCAATCTTGATAATACTTGGTGGTAATGATCAGTACACAAATCCCACTTGGCTCACCAAATTTTGTTCTTCTAGGTTGAAGCGTTCTTCGACAGTAGCAGTTTTTATATTTAGGGTTCACTCTGTTCTCTCATATATAGATAGATGAATTTGGAACTCTAAATCCAACATGGTTTGTAGTAGCTCTTTGAAACTTGACAAAATAAAATATTTCTGAGTTTTCTCTCTATGGTTTGTTTCCTCTTCAAGTAGCCCTAGGCACAGACTGTGGAAAAGCACTTTCATTGAGAGTGGTTGCCAGACTTCTAAGAAATTACGAGTTTTCGAAATACCAGCAAATATTTTTTCACCCAATCTTGATGATACTTGGTGGTAATGATCAGTACACAAATCCCACTTGGCTCACCAAATTTTGTTCTTCTAGGTTGAAGCGTTCGTCTACAGTAGCAGTTTTTATATTTAGGTTTCCCACTGTTCTCTAATATATAGATAGATGAATTTGGAACTCTAAATCCAACATGGTTTGTAGTAGCTCTTTGAAACTTGACAAAATAAAGGAGTTCTGAGTTTTCTCTCTATGGTTTGTTTCCCCTCAAGTAGCCCTAGGCACAGACTGTGGAAAAGCACTTTCATTGAGACTGGTTGCCAGACTTCTAAGATTACAAGTTTCCGAAATACCAGCAAATATTTTTTCACGAAATCTTGATGATACTTGGTGGTAATGATCAGTATACAGATCCCAATTGGCTCACCAAATTTTGTTCTTCTAGGTTGAAGCGTTCGTCTACAGTAGCAGTTTTTATATTTAGGTTTCCCTCTGTTCTCTCCTATATAGATAGATGAATTTGGAACTGTAAATCCAACATGGTTTGTAGTATCTCTTTGAAACTTGACAAAATAAAGGAGTTCTCAGTTTTGTCTCTATGGTTTGTTTCCTCTTCAAGTAGCCCTAGGCACAGACTGTGGAAAAGCACTTTCATTGAGATGGGTTGCCAAGCTTCTAAGAATTAACGAGTTTAGGAAATACCAGCAAATATTTTTTCACCCAATCTTGATGATACTTGGTGTAATGATCAGTACACAAATCACACTTGGCTCACCAAATTTTGTTCTTCTAGGTTAAAGCTTTCGTCTACAGTAGCAGTTTTTATATTTAGTTTTCCCTCTGTTATCTCCTATATAGATAGATGAATTTGGAACTCTAAATTCAACATGGTTTGTAGTAGCTCTTTTAAACTTGACAAAATAAAGGAGTTCTCAGTTTTGTCTCTATGGTTGTTTCCTCTTCCAGTAGCCCTAGGCACAGACTGTGGAAAGCACTTTCATTGAGAGGGGTTGCCAAGCTTCTAAGAAATTACGAGTTTTCGAAATACCAGCAAATATTTTTTCACCCAATCTTGATGATACTTAGTGGTAATGATCAGTACACAAATCCCACTTGGCTCACGAAATTTTGTTCTTCGAGTTTGAAGCTTTCGTCTACAGTAGCAGTTTTATATTTAGGTTTCCATCTGTTCTCTCCTACATAGATAGATGAATTTGGAACTCTAAATTCAACATGGTTTGTAGTAGCTCTTTGAAACTTGACAAAATAAAGGAGTTCTCAGTTTTGTTTCTATGGTTTGTTTCCTCTTCAAGTAGCCCTAGGCACAGACTGTGGAAAGCACTTTCATTGAGAGGGGTTGCCAAGCTTCTACGAAATAACAAGTTTCCGAAATATCAGCCAATATTTTTTCACCCAATGTTGATAATACTGGGTGGTAATGATCAGTACACAAATCCCAGTTGGCTCACCAAATTTTGTTCTTCTAGGTTGAAGCGTTCTTCGACAGTAGCAGTTTTTATATTTAGGGTTCACTCTGTTCTCTCATATATAGATAGATGAATTTGGAACTCTAAATCCAACATGGTTTGTAGTAGCTCTTTGAAACTTGACAAAATAAAGGAGTTCTGAGTTTTCTCTCTATGGTTTGTTTTCTCTTCAAGTAGTCCTAGGCACAGACTGTGGAAAGCACTTTCATTGAGAGTGGTTGCCAGGCTTCTAAGATTACAAGTTTCCGAAATACCAGCAAATATTTTTTCACCCAATCTTGATGATACTTGGTGGTAATGATCAGTATACAGATCCCAATTGGCTCACCAAATTTTGTTCTTCTAGGTTGAAGCGTTCGTCTACAGTAGCAGTTTTTATATTTAGGTTTCCCTCTGTTCTCTCCTATATAGATAGATGAATTTGGAACTCTAAATCCAACATGGTTTGTAGTAGCTCTTTGAAACTTGACAAAATAAAGGAGTTCTCAGTTTTGTCTCTATGGTTTGTTTCCTCTTCAAGTAGCCCTAGGCACAGACTGTGGAAAAGCACTTTCATTGAGATGGGTTGCCAAGCTTCTAAGAATTAACGAGTTTAGGAAATACCAGCAAATATTTTTTCACCCAATCTTGATGATACTTGGTGGTAATGATCAGTACACAAATCCCACTTGGCTCACCAAATTTTGTTCTTCTAGGTTAAAGCTTTCGTCTACAGTAGCAGTTTTTATATTTAGTTTTCCCTCTGTTCTCTCCTATATGGATAGATGAATTTGGAACTCTAAATTCAACATGGTTTGTAGTAGCTCTTTTAAACTTGACAAAATAAAGGAGTTCTCAGTTTTGTCTCTATGGTTTGTTTCCTCTTCCAGTAGCCCTAGGCACAGACTGTGGAAAGCACTTTCATTGAGAGGGGTTGCCAAGCTTCTAAGAAATTACGAGTTTCGAAATACCAGGAAATATTTTTTCACCCAATCTTGATGATACTTGGTGGTAATGATCAGTACACAAATCCCACTTGGCTCACGAAATTTTGCTCTTCGAGTTTGAAGCTTTCGTCTACAGTAGCAGTTTTTATATTTAGGTTTCCCTCTGTTCTCTCCTACATAGATAGATGAATTTGGAACTCTAAATCCAACATGTTTGTAGTAGCTCTTTGAAACTTGACAAAATAAAGAGTTCTGAGTTTTCTCTCTATGGTTTGTTTCCTCTTCAAGTAGTCCTAGGCACAGAGTGTGGAAAGCACTTTCATTGAGAGTGGTTGCCAGGCTTCTAAGATTACAAGTTTCCGAAATACCAGTAAATATTTTTTCACCCAATCTTGATGATACTTGGTGGTAATGATCAGTATACAGATCCCAATTGGCTCACCAAATTTTGTTCTTCTAGGTTGAAGCGTTCGTCTACAGTAGCAGTTTTTATATTTAGGTTTCCCTCTGTTCTCTCCTATATAGATAGATGAATTTGGAACTCTAAATCCAACATGGTTTGTAGTAGCTCTTTGAAACTTGACAAAATAAAGGAGTTCTCAGTTTTGTCTCTATGGTTTGTTTCCTCTTCAAGTAGCCCTAGGCACAGACTGTGGAAAGCACTTTCATTTAGAGGGGTTGCCAAACTTCTAAGAAATAACGAGTTTCCGAAATACCAGCAAATATTTTTTCACCCAATCTTGATGATACTTGGTGGTAATGATCAGTACACAAATCCCACTTGGCTCACCAAATTTTGTTCTTCTAGGTTGAAGCGTTCGTCTGCAGTAGCAGTTCTTATATTTAGGTTTCCCTCTGTTCTCTCTATATAGATAGATGAATTTGGAACTCTAAATCCAACATGGTTTGTAGTAGCTCTTTGAACCTTGACAAAATAAAGGAGTTCTCAGATTTGTCTCTATGGTTTGTTTCCTCTTCAAGTAGCCCTAGGCACAGACTGTGGAAAGCACTTTCATTGAGAGGGGTTGCCAAGCTTCTACGAAATAACGAGTTTCCGAAATACCAGCAAATATTTTTTCACCCAATCTTGATAATACTTGGTGGTAATGATCAGTACACAAATCCCACTTGGCTCACCAAATTTTGTTCTTCTAGGTTGAAGCGTTCTTCGACAGTAGCAGTTTTTATATTTAGGGTTCACTCTGTTCTCTCATATACAGATAGATGAATTTGGAACTCTAAATCCAACATGGTTTGTAGTAGCTCTTTGAAACTTGACAAAATAAAGGAGTTCTGAGTTTTCTCTCTATGGATTGTTTCCTCTTCAAGTAGCCTAGGCACAGACTGTGGAAAAGCACTTTCATTAAGAGGGTTCCCAAGCTTCTAAGAAATTACGAGTTTTCGAAATACCAGCAAATATTTTTTCACCCAATCTTGATGATACTTGGTGGTAATGATCAGTACACAAATCCCACTTGGCTCAGGAAATTCTGTTCTTCGAGTTTGAAGCTTTCGTCTACAGTTGCAGTTTTTATATTTAGGTTTCCCTCTGTTCTCTCCTATATAGATAGATGAATTTGGAACTCTATATTCAACATGGTTGTAGTAGCTCTTTGAAACTTGAGAAAATAAAGGAGTTCTCAGTTTTGTCTCTATGGTTTGTTTCCTCTTCAAGTAGCCCTAGGCACAGACTGTGGAAAGCACTTTCATTGAGAGGGGTTGCCAAGCTTCTACGAAATAACGAGTTTCCGAAATACCAGCCAATATTTTTTT
>NW_027514324.1:0-79571 GCF_048772815.1 Callospermophilus lateralis
TCATTCTATTCTTCCACAGGAATTGAGCACATTTTGCCAATTGGAAAATTTAAAAAAGGAAATCAGATCAAGTGCTTTACATTTCCTAATTTATGCAATTTTTGAATTTTCTTGTTCTGCTTTTCAGATATTCATTTAGTTCATATGTAGTCTCAAGATAAATTTATTTTCAATTTGACAAAACATGACCCTAATCAAGTTTGAATTTTTAGTTGGATATTTCTATAGGGCATTGGAAACCTCAGCTCTGATTGGCCAATATCCAATCAGCAATGAATCTTCTCATATGTTAAATCCATATGTACTGTTGGTTTTGCTCATGGGAGCAAGGTAGGCAACAGAACAGAATAAATCAAACTTCAGAGTTGGTAACTGGGAAAAAAACAACAACACAGAATCATAGTTACGGCTAACACTTCTTGAGCTTTCATGTTTCTCTGCTTATTATTTTAATGACTTATATATGTTTTCTCACTTGTTTCTTTCAATAACACTGAAAACAGATATTATTGTGGTCTTAATTTTTTTAATATTTTTTTTAGTTGTAGTTGGACACAATGTCTTTATGTTACTATTATTATTTTTTTATGTGGTACTGAATATTGAATCCAGGTAGTCACGTGTGCTAGGCGAGTGCTCTAATGCTGAGCCACAACCTCAGCCCCTGGTCTTCATTTTTTTTAAAAATAATTTTCTTCTTTTTAAGTTATACATAACAATAGAATGTATTTTGACATATTAGTGTTATCTTCATTTTTAAAAGTATTTTTTTTTAGTTGTAGACAGACATAATACCTTAATTTATTTTTATATAGTGCTGAGGATCAAACCCAATGCCTCACACATGCTAGGTAAGTGCTATACCAAATGAGCTATAACCCCAGCCCCTGCTATCTTCATTTTTAAGATGGGAAAACTTACCCATAGACACATTCATAATAATTCCATACATTTGTTATCCATCAAACTATATTTGTGGCAATTTAAAGGGAATATAATCCATAGATAATTACAGAAAAATTGAAAGGAAAAGCATTAAGAATCATTTAACTGGGATACCAAAAACATATAGAATGAAGTAATAAGTAAGATGGACAATGAGGTTATTTGTATTCAGGAAAATATAGATATTATAGGAACAAACTTTTGTCAAAGTTTATAGTTTTTTTAAAAATTTTTTAGTTGTAGTTGGACACAATACCTTTATTTCACTTATTTATTTTTATGTGGTGCTGAGGATCAAACCCAGGGTCGCACACATGCGAGGCAAGCGCTCCACCGCGGAGCCACGACCTCAGCCCAAAGTTTATAGTTTTTACTATCAATATCATCCCTGATCAATAGTAACTGTATGTGGGGGCTTTCTTTTGGAAATTTTTAATCAGGACATGGCTGGTTGGCCAGAAAGAACACAAGACAACATGTGAATGATGTTTTAGAATATGCATGTTACTGATAGAATATTTTAGAAATGCTCTCCTGGGAAATGGTGGAATCATCTGGTGGGAGCTTCTTGAAGAAAGCTGATACTCTCTTAATCAGTAATGATATGACACACATGAAAATATTGTAAGGGTAGGAGCATATAGCTCAGAGAGACAGAATGTGCTTAGTGTGCCTGAGGCCCTTGATTTGATTTGCAGCATGAAAAAACAAAAATAATGACAGAAGAAGAAGATTGAGGAGGGAGGAGGAGGAGGAGGAGGAGCAGAGGAAAAAGACATAGAGAAAGGAGAAAAAGGAAAGCAAATATTAAGGAAACTTCCAAAAATATTTATTGTATAATTTGAGAATTACTTAGTTAGCAAGAAAGGTGTTACCTAGCGTATTATAATTAGTGATTGTCTATCAAAAGAGAGTGATAATGAATAACATGATCCATGGGGGATAAGAATAGCTCATGCTCTGTCTTGTCATTTTTAAAGCCTTTTTTTTTTTAGGATATTACATGGGTTTGTGGTTTGTGGTAAGAATTGTTCTACATATCTCATGAAGCCAGAGACTGACTATTCATTTATAGGGAGATAATTATACAGAAAGTTTATTTGCAAGGTTTTCAGAAAGGTGAAACAATGCATACAAGGCAAATGTATCATTTTTTCTTTCAGACAAAAATTAAATTACTGAGTATTATATCATTATTAAACCCTTGATTGGGAAATCTAGAATATATGCACATGTCAAAGAATATGCACATGTAAAAGAACATCTATTAAATGTAAGAGTTCTCAGCAGTGATTATTGTGGAGGACACTGGACTCACTATTTAGTATACATGACTTGAATTATTTCCTGTGAATCTTCACTAGTACTAGTTTTGCATGATCATTGGCAGAATTGAGAAAATTCCTGTGTCCTCTAGTTAAGATGAGGAAGGCATAAGGCTACAGAGACTTAAAGTATAAAAAAATATTAATTAAGCTAATTATACTTACAAGAGCTATATAATTTTTGTTTCATATTTGATATTTTTCTACCTTGGCTGAATATCTTAATGTTTTTACATTTCTTGAAGTTAAAATGATTCTGAAGATACTAAATGCATGAAGTATAAAAAGTAAAAATTTAGTAAACACTATCATTTGAGTAGATTGTTATTTTTACAAATTTCATTTTGTTCTGAGTTTGACTACATTTTTCATAATCTATTGATAAAACACTAATTGATTGATGAGTAGTAGGATATCTATTGAGTTCCACGTGCACAAATTATACATCTCTAAAATCTGCTCTATTGTGGATTCTTATTTGTCTATCACATTTTCTTTTCATTTTTTTTTGAATTTTAATTAATTTCCTGGAAAATGCAAAGTGTTAAAATGGATAAAATATTTTCTTCCACCATCCCTGCTTTTCTTGTGAGTAAATTAAATTAGTTAAAACTGCTGGCCTTGCAGACAAAATGCATGGAATTAAACATTGGCACAATTTCTAAGCTGTGTGATGTTGGGCGAGTTGCTGACCTCTGTGTTCAGTAAAGTTACAGAAATTACAGGTAGCAAAGCAAGTATAGAAATAATTGTTTAGCATATTTTATCCTGCAATTTCCTCCATGGATTGGGGAGAAAGTCATTTACTAAGTTTTTAGAGTATTTGGCCAGGCTAGAAAGAACATGAATTAGAGATTAAGAAAGAATATATTAATGGTACCTTTCTGAAGGTCTCTAGATGAGAGAGAGGTATGTGTTTATGTGTGTGAGTTTGCGTTTGCCTGGGCAGGCAAAATAAATAAATAAATAAACAAATGATCAAATAAATAAATAGATAAGTGAACAAACTATGTTGAAGTAGAATTCTCATATAAAAAGGACAGATTCTGAATAATCACAAAGCTTTAATTATTGACCAGGCTTCCTCAAGAATTAGTGAATTTATATTACTAGAGTTAGCTAAGCAGGATCAAATTACTATGTGCTGGTGATTTTGTTGAAGAGTCATGCACTTAAGAGGTTGGATGCAGTGACCTCCACAATCAATTCAAATTAAAAGATCCTCTGAACCAAATGAGCACATAGCCCACTGTTGTAGCAAAAAAAAAAAAAGCAGTCCTTTTGGCTCTTCTCCTTTTATCACCAGTTAAATCAGAAGTACAGCCTCCTGAGAGGCAGACTTTCACTCTTTTCCCTTCTGAGTCCAGTCAGGATATGGACACTCATGGGCACAATTCTGACTCCGCCACATTGTGTATCTTTAAGTAGAATGATAAACCTGGCGACAGAGTATATCTTTCACTTGGGGTGATATTAGAAATTGATTCTCATATTCTGGTTCCACATTCAAGACTAAATTTCCAAGAAGTGATTAATTGGTTTAGAATTTGGTTTAGTTATTTTGGTTCAGTAAACTTCACAAACATTTTTAATGCAATTCTTCAATACCATTTGACATCAAAGAGTTTAGTGTTATCCTCTCTCACAATCTCAACATATGGGTACCATAGACCTGTGTGTACTCAATGAACTAGATTTGTTGGCAGAGGTCCTCTGTCAAGATCTATTTATCATTTACTCAAGTCATAACTTGCATTTGTTGCCTATGCACCACTTTATACTCTATCCTCCAGCCTTCAGGCTCAGAGTCTTTTTCAAATGCTTTTTTGTCATCCCATTCAATCTGAAAGCTGATTTACATGTCCCATGTGGGCCTGATGTGCCATGATACTTTCAATCTATTCCACTAAGCAAATATGTTGCACAGGAGGAAAGTTATACCAATCATCCTTTAATGATGTAAATTTATGAAGAAAAGAAATGTTCCTGCATCAATCTTTTGGAGTATGTCAGCTTCACCCTGTTCATTAATGGAACAATGTTGATATGCAGATTTAAAGAAAATATTATTCCTCTGTCTTTTTATCTCTCCTTTTTTTGTAGAATTTTGATTCATTGATGTACAAGCTCAAACAAAAAGTACAACAAAAGGAAAATAGGTTTTTTAAACAAATATGTATATCTCTTTTAAAATTCAACCAACATTAAGAATCTTACTTATATCATCAGAAAAGAGCAATTTGTTGTCTTCTCTATCTTTAGAGGCATGTATTAGAATTATAAACTGACTTCAAAAACACACATGTTCTGTAAACTTGAACTTACTGGATCCTCTGCTGTCAGTACTAGAATTGCATTATTGAATTTAATCTTCATAACCAATAATAGGGGTGGGATCTTTTTTATTGTCACTTTTTTGGAGGTAAGTGTAGTTTGAAAAACTTCAGGATTCACTTGAAATCAGTTTTAGAATTAGAGTTTGGCTCTTTTTTACACAGATTTCAGGTTCTCTCTAAAATACCAACAATAATGGAATCCATTGAAGACTTCCAAAAAAGGAAAATTATGATTTAGGTAGTATTTCCTAAGAACCCTCCCTTTCTATCTATACTTCCTCATCATATCCTTGATATATTTAAAATTTCAATAGATTGGGTTTTAGATCTTTGTACTAAATTATTTTTTTCTTTTATTACTTGGAAATAGCCCTTAAAGATAATAGCAAGACAGTGAAATGAATCTGACACAACTTTCCTATGTATATATATGAATATACCATAGTAAATCTCACCATCATGTACATCCACAAACTTTTAATTTAAAGAACATAACTATGGGTAAATGAAAGAAAGAACAATAGAGGGAAGGGAGCAGGGGTTGAGGGGAGGGAAAAGAAGGAAATTGTACTGAGAACTGAATTAAGGCAAGATATATTCCATGCTTTCATAATTATGTAAAAATAGATTCTAGTGTCATGTATGACTAAAAAAAGGCCAATAATTTTTTTTGAAAAAATAATAGCATCAACTGTTTTATTGAAAATTTGTAATATGATGAAAAATCAAAAAGCCTCCTATAACAGAATTTGTATGGCTTCTTTGTGCATATCTAGAGAAGTGACCCTTTCATAGAGTGTGATTTTGGAGAGAAACAAATGTCACCTGAGATTTCATTAACATTAAAATAAAATTCTCCCTGTGTTTGGTGAATTTTTAACAATTCTTTTATTTCTACATTCATATAAATGTGGAAAAGAGTCTGATAAGAGGCTAAGAATACAAAGCCCAAGGAAAGAGGTCATTCAAAGGCTGTGGGCACACAGCAGTGGTAGTTGTGAAAAAGTTAACGACAATGGGTACTACACAATTCAAGATGAATGCCTCATATGATAAGAATAGCATGGAGACTAAGTAAGTGTTGTGTTTTCACAACTTTAAGATAGCATCAATTTAACAACAACTTTTGAGAAAGCAATGTGTCACAGTTTGGGAAGTGTTAACAGTATGTGACTAAAAGGAGAGGAACCTGTTCTAAAAATACCTACATAGCTTACAAAGGTTTGCAGTAGACAACATGACTCTCAGGGTAGAATTAATTTTTCCAGTCTTTTTAATATGTTTGTAAATATCTGACCTCTACATTAAATTGGTGTCTTCTTTAAAATATCTACAGTTCTTCACGTTTTCTGTGCAAACCTGATTTAGTGTTTGGTACTAGTCATGTTTTCTAGCAGAGGATTTAGTTACTTTTCATAGGGAAATGTGATCCTGTAAGTCTATGGTAGAAGATGGCTATTGAGTTCTTATATCATTGTACATGATCACCTGGAATGAAGTGGCAAAGGCAAAGTATTAGTGAGGTAAGTGTGTATTGTGGAGGATTGTTAGGATAGAAATGAACACCTAGATACCATCGGATGAGCCAGGAGCATTTGGCTGAATTGGAGAGCATGAAGGAAAAAATTGTCTTCATCAGGATTTTACTCATTTCTGAGACAGGATCTGGCTAAGTTGCCCATAGTGGCTTTGGAACTCACCATCCTTGTCCATTAGCTTGCCGAATTGCTGGGATTACAAGCATGCATCACCTCATCCAGCTTAATCAAGTTTTCTTTCTTTCTTTTTTTTTTTTTTTTTGCACTAGGGATTGAACCCAGCAGCACTTAACAACTGAGCCATAACCCCAGCCTTTAAAAAAATGTAGTTGTAGATGAACACAATTAGTTTATTTATTTTTATGTGGTGCTGAGGATTGAATGCAGTGCCTCACATGTGTTAGGCAAACACTCTACTACTGAGCCACAACATCAACCCCCATTTTTGATATTTTATTTGGAGACAGGGTCTCACTGAATTGCTTAGGACCTTGATAAATTGCTGAAGCTATCTTTGAACTTGTGATCCCCCTGCCTCATTCTCCTAAGTTGCTGGGATTATAAGTGTGTGCCACCACACCAAGGAAGGTTTTAAATTCTCAAGTCAAAAAGTACACAAGAGTTCAAGAGGCTATGTTAGTTTAGAATCCCCAATCTCTCAGTCACAGAAGGAGATGTAGCTAGAAATGAGATATATCTTTAGTTTAATTTATCCTTCCAAGTTGTCTTTTTTTTTAGACTTTTTAAAAATTGTACATGGGTACCATATCTTTATTTTATGTATTTATGTGGTTCTGAGGATTGAACCCAGTGCCCCACACATGCGATACAAGAATTCTACCACTGAGCTACAACCAACCCCCTGAGCCATTTGAAACTTAATGCATTAAATAGGAATGACTGATACCCTGAGAAATAAAATGAATTAAAACATTGGGTAGATTTAGATGAATATATGCTGTCTGATATTTCAAGACCAAATGTTTCTCTTCATAGCAGAACCAACCTCATATTTCCTATCCCTTATGCCCCTATCTTTTTAAGTTGGACATGTGTTATGGTTTAGATATGAGGTTTCCCCTCTAAGCTCATGTGTGAAACAAGGAAAAAACTTTCAGAGATAAAATGATTAAATTATGAGAGCCCTAACCCAACCAGTGAATTAACCTCCCAATGGAGATTAACCAAGTGGTAACTAAAGGCATGTAGGGTATAGCTAGAGGAGGTGAGCATTGGGGGCATTCCTTTGGGGCATATATTTTGTATGTGGTAAGCTTCCTGATGTGATGTATTGAGCCGCCTTCCTTCACCACACTGTTCTGCCATGGTGTTCTGCCTCACCTCCAAGCCCCTGTGAATGGGGCCAACTGTCTATGGACTGAGATCTCTGCAACCTTGAACCCCAAATAAACTATTTCTCCTCTAAAATTGTTCTTGTCAGGTCTTTTAGTCACAGAAGCATAAAAGCTCAATAAAATAGTCTGTCTTGCCTAAAGATCCTAAAATAGGCCGGGTTTGGTTGCACACCTATAATCCCAGAGTCTGGGGGAGTGGGAGGTAGGACGATAGTGAGTTCAAAGCCAGCCTCCAGCAATTTAGTGAGGTGTTGAGCAATTCAGTGAGGCCCTTTCTCTAAATAAAATACAAAAAATAGGGCTGGTGATGTGGCTTAGTGGTCTAGTGCCCTTGAGTTCAATCCCTAGTAAACCCCCCAAAAAGAGATCCTATACCTGAAATAAGTACCTTGTGTGCAAATTCTATTTTCTTTTATTATATTCTCTTTCTACCCCTCATTTCTTTCATACTTTTAACTACAATTAGATTTTAGCATGCTGAAAGAGACAAAAACTTAAAATTTCAAAGACTTGTTAGAGTATTATACGCTGGAGAACATGTATGGGAATTTAACCTAAAAATTATGCACTAGGGAAAGGAACATACATTAATATGGGAGAAATTCACCTGCACAGATACTGTAAAATACACATTTAGAAAATGTGGATTCAAAGACTTGACTAATTGTAAGTTTTCTTGGTAAATTAACTATGATTTGGACAAACCTGTGGTCTATAATAAATGAATTTAAAATCCTTAAAAATCTTAGATTGAGTGGGTATGAAGAGATCCAGTTTTAGGGATATAAAATTGCAACCACCCTCACGTATCCTTACTATTAATTTCTTGAGAAAATGAAAAGGACAATTACTTTGCACACACCGAAAAATACAGTGATGGAGGTTCACCAGAATCCTCAATGGCTTCATAGTTTCTGCCTTCCACAGGACAAGGATAAAGATAAATAATACTCTCACTGAAATGCACCTCTATTTCAATAGTCATGATAGATATGCAGTAGCTAAACAGGAAGAATAATTTGCATGTGATTTCTGTAATAGGTGTTATAATAAGAAGCAAAATCATTATGTTTCTATCAAGATTATTGTGGATAAGTTATATTATAGTTCTTATGGGATTTAACTCTGTTCCCTCATATTTTTATGCCTAATGACTTATATACAATATATTTTTTCTCTTTGTCCCTATGATTTTGAGGTTTTCTCATTTAGGGGTCTTAGTACTTAAAGTCACAGTAATTCTAAGTAGAAAACAGCAATCATTCCATCTGGATATTGGGATAGTCCAATGCTTGTGAAATGAGAGGGGAAAGGGGAGAGAGAGAGAAGAGAAAAGAAGAAGAAGAGAAAGAGGAGGAAGAGGAGGAGATAAAAGGGAAAATAAGATGGTATTTTTTGATTGGAGTGACTACTTCTAATAATCAAAGATAAAAGTGAGTACAGCTGATGCACAGTTAAGCAGGGAGGGTTGTCAGTTGTGTTTTTTGAATGGTCTCTGGGAAACCTCTCATCAGTCTATATCTTATGATAAAATCAGATTTTAGCATATTAAAAGAAGCAAAGGCTTAAACATTCAAAGGATTGCTAGACTAGAATATGCTGGAGAACATGTGTGGGAATGGATTCTAAAAGTGTTGCACTAGCAAAAAGAAAAAAAAAGGAACAGAACAATGGATTAATCTACTGTTTATGGGTGTACATTAAATCTACAGAGATACATTTAATGGAAGACTGTTATAGTTTAAATATGAGTTGTCCCCCCAAAAGCTCTTGTGTGCGATTATGCAAGATTAGAGGTAAAATCATTAGGTTATGAGAACCTTAACCTAATTAAGTCTTTAATCTCCTGATTGGTATTAACTGGGTGGTAACTATTGGGAGATAGATTGTGATTGGAGGACATGGGATATTGAGGTATGCCTTTGGGGTTTATATTTTAATCTTGGTCAGAGGAGAAGTTTCTCATTTCTTCCTGGTGCCATGTCCCCAACTGCTTTCCTCCTCCACTGTCTTCATTATGAGAGCAAGAGTCAGCTATCTATGGACCAAGATCTCTGAAACCATGAGCCCCTAAACAAACTCTTCCCTCTCTAAAATTGTTCTTGTTGGTATTTTGGTCACAACAATGAAAAAGTTGTCTAAAACAAAAACTATCACAATGTAGTGCTGGTAGGGCCTTAAATGTTCATATTTTTAAGAATGAATAAGTAAATCACTGATCATGTTACAAAAGTTGATCAGTTGAGATGACAGAGGTAGAGGGAACACAAAAGGAACAGAGGATAAAGAAATTTATGAAGGCTTTATTATTAATATATATATGATGTATATATACACATGTATATATATATATATATATATATATATATATATATATATATATTATATGACTATAAAATTGTGTGTGTGTGTGTGTATATATATATGTATATATAATTATAAAAAGGGTATTTTTTAAATTGATTTACACAACCAGCATCTGGATAATCCCACCATGGCTGTCTGCTGGCTGGAGAGCTGGAGGAACAAATAATGACACAATCTAAGGTGGCCAACACTCAAAACAAGAGGCATTAATTATGCTATCTCAGCCTGGGACTGATGGCTTCTGGAAACTCCCTGGAGAATCACTGGTGGAGTCAGCTTTGGAAGAGTGAAGGTAGTGGAGTCTGATGTCCTCAGGTGATCACAGCAGCAATCCAGAATGTGTTTTTGAAGAATTGAGCTTGCATTTACAGCTGCTTCCTTGTTCTTCCAACTTTTATTCCATCTAAGCCCCCAAACTATTGGATGCTGCTGCCCACACTTAGGGAGGGTCTCCACTTCCATTCACTATCTTACATACCAGTCATTCCTAGACACAACCTCACAGACATATCCAGGTAAATTTAGGCATCTCTTAATCCAATCAGGCTGACAATTCAAATTAATCATTACAAAGGCAAGTTCTAGTCTGTAATTTCAAGGCCTTTTATAAAAATAAGAATTTTTACTCACAGCTATGTTTTTTTTCCTAACTCTGTTTACTTGTTCTATTTTCTTCCTTACTTGCTTCACTCTAATATTTGTATATTTAACAATTTCTTCCACTCTTCAAGGGAATTTGTATATTATGTGTTTGTGGTAGCTAGGTTAATAGTTTATCCATTGAGTAATGGGGTATAAAGTGATTTTTGGTGACTGAATAGAAGAAGGATGTACATCAACCAGAAATGAATAAAGTGGCTGTTAGAAATTTGTGAAGTCGATTTTGGAGGAAGTGGTTAATGTTCTCATTTTTATGGTGCATAATCTTTTAGTTTAAATGACAGTTTATTTACTTGGAATTTAAGTAAATGGAGAAGAACATACATGGATTTGGACAAACAAAAGGGCAATTTGATTTCATCATTTTACATTTAACCTTTCTTCTAATGAGTTCTTACCTATTATAGAGATTGTATAGCTTAGAATAGCATTTCTGAGATTCCCTTATGGTAAGAGTACTGGATCTGAATTAGAGCCTACCAATTCATTTCTCTTACCTAATTTTGAAGGCAGAAATTGAGTACAGCCATCTTTTACTTTTGCTACTCGCTGCTTGCAAGCAAAACTGTGACAACATGATATTGTGGCGAAATTCTGATGTTCATATTCAGGCTTTTGGTATATCAAGAGATAGTTGAGAAAAAAAATAGAATATTTTCATGTCTAATATCTATTACAACCTCACATGTGTCTCATGATCTACAATGACCGCAAGGCAGGATGGTTTTCAACTTCGTAATTCCGTAGTATTGTCAGAGGGAGTGGTTCCCTGGTATATGAGTTCTATCAATTTCACGTTTTTTCCTCAGGCCCAACTTATGGCCTATTTTTTCCAGCACTTCTAGTGATTTCTGAAGTTCCTAATTACCTGTGTTAAATCTCTTCTATTACATTGAAGCTTAACTAATGCAAGAATAGAGTCTATTAAGTGGAAATCCTCATTCTTTTTCAGAGTCCTAACTAGATTTCAATATGCAAAATAAGAAACTTTGTATATTTTGAAAAGAGATTAGCTTCAGAAACTAGAAAAGATTAATTATTATGCAAAATACAAAGATGATAATTTGAAGTTCCTGGGAAATTTACAGAATAGAAGTGATGGATTAGAAATGAGTTACTTGAAATGGCATGCAGATGGGATAATAATAAGGGATGAAAAGAATTGAAGAATAAATATTTGTAGTGGAGGGTTGGTAGAAAGAACACACATATGGTGTGTAATATTTGCACTGACATGTTTTTCAAAACCTCTTTTCAATATCTCTCTCTGCTGCTTCCCTATAACGTAATGCTAATTCTATTCCATTTATGAATGATCTGAGTCAGAACTTGCTTCAAAAATTTAAACAAAGCCTAAGTTTTACATTTTCTTTGACCAAGAATGGAACACACAGAACTCTTAGGACTGTGGTATAACACATAAACCTTTTAAGGGAAGAGAAGGAGGCATATAGAACTAGACAGAATTATAGGAATATAGATTCCTAGCAATTTACAAAAATCTAGGACAAAGTTTAAACTTCCATAGATAGGTGAATTTGGAGTAATAAATATACATATCAGAAATTATTATAAGGGAAATTTTGTCTATTCTGCTAAATTTTAGTCAAGCAACTGAACCTTCAAGGAAATATTCTAGTGAGAAAGAATATTATGATTATCTTTACTTGAGGGAAATGGACTGAATTATGTTGTGTGCATCTTCGATTTCTGTATAACAACAAAGTCTCCTATTATGTATAATAAAAACGTACCACTAAAAAATTTTTCAGATGTGGTTAAGACAAATGTTACATGATCTCAGCATTGATAACTTAAAAAGAGAAAGTTTTAAAAGAAGTATTTGAGTATTACATTTTTTAGTTTGAAATTCATGTATGAGTATTTTTTAATATTCATATCTCTGCTAGCACCAAAAGATATACAGTGGAAATAGATATTGCAATAGACCCCTCTAAAGGGCCTAATGCTTAAGCAGATGAACAAAATTGCAAATATCACATTAGCGAAATTACTAAGATTCAGATCAATACCATGTATTACGGAGGCCTGAGCAGATCTGATAGAGCTTCTCAATGTCACTGATGCAGAAGTGTTTTGAAGGAAGCAAAATACTTATCCAATTGCAGAGTCCAGCAACAGAGGAATAATTGTAAAGATAAAAGAGTGTTAAAATATGTTCCCCATTAAAAAATTGCAAGCATTTGGAGAACAAAGTCAAGGTTAGGGAAGAAAAGGATGCTGAAGATGAGCTGAGAGAGTTTGGAAGGAACCCAATTAGGTGAGAGTTTAGATTTTCTCATACAGGAACTGTAAGCAATTAAAGGATTTATATGAAGAGGATAGTATGCTATTGTTTAAACAATGACTCGAAAGGTTTAAAATTGGAGGAGGCCAGATAATATTGTTATAATGATCCACATTAATAGATCATAAAGTTATTAAGTATTGTCAGAGATGGTAAGGAAAGCTTCTGATTCCAGACATATTTATAAGGTTAAAGATGAAAGATCTAATGACGTACATGGTAGAAAGAAAATCAAAAGGCCAAGGATACTCTCAGATTTCTGTCTTATAATTAAGAATATAGCAATAATAGTAATAAATATGTAGAAGTTACTGTAGCAAGAAAAAGAAGAAAAGTTTAGAGTCCTAATGATTTTTGAAATTATTTGTTGCACTGGACTAAAACATTAAATATAAAGCTTTCTTGTCCCTGGGGCTAGGAAAACATTACATGGTAAATTAGCATGCAAACAATTACAGCTGACTCATCTTTTTAAATACTCAATCCCATCAGTCAAGTGTGTTCACACATGTAATAAAGTCTCCCTCCCATTAAATCATTATTTATAAGAAAATACATCCAGTTTTATAGAGACAGAACATTTATGTTAAATGAATTATAGATGTACCATTATTATTGGAAGTCAGTAAAATAACAATAGATGTAAGTGATATGTTAGAATTATTCAATGTGATAAGATATATTTAAAATGAACAAGTTCCATTTCATTTATTTCTTCATTCTTTAATTCTCAAGGGGGAGAAGTGACAACCTGCCTCCATATCCAAGATTCTCAATAAAAATAATTTAATTGGAAAAATTTGGTGAGGAATGAGGTAATAACTAGGGTAGGTATCAAATGCTACTGAATTTCCAAGTAGAGGAGGTAAAAATCTCTTGTTCTGTAATGGTTTGCCCATAGTTTCATTAATGAGCAAAAAGTTCTTTTAAAAAATAAAATTAGAATGTGATGTCTCAGTGGTAAATAATGCATTTTGTAGAGAGTTAATTATTTGACAAATAAAGAAATCAGTCACTCATGTCTCTTTCTAGTGAAAAACAAAAACAAAAACAAAATATAATCTAGAATATGAGATCCTATTTATCACATGTTCCTTTATGGAATGTCCTGGAATTTATAAACTTTATAGAGGAAATATCATTGCTCATACAGCTGGATTATAGTTATTAACTTAGAATATGAATTCAAAAAAGACCACAAATATTTGCTTTAATCAGATAAATATTTTTCCCAAATGGGGAAAAAAGGAGTTCTACAGAAAAATGTGATTTAGAGATATAAGTGCATTGGAAGAGGCATGCAGATCTAAGGAAGGCAGAATCAACAAGAACAAGTCTTTTTATGAAGTCACTTGCCTTAACTTTTCCACCCTTATGTAGTTCTAGGAGAAGCTTAAAGTCAGCTGGAATTTCCAGCAAGTTCCTTCTATATTATACTTCCATCTTCAGATTCATTTTAATAAGTAATACATTTTATATTTGAATGGAAGTTTAATGCATTAGTCTTGTGAATATTAACATGGTAAAAAGGTTTGGTTCTGCTCTATTCCATTTCCTTCATAACTCATTGGAAGGAGAGGGGGTTATCCTATTCATGTTCATATTTGCAACATGAAGTTTAGAGATAATATTTAATGGTGGGGACAACTTACATTAAAAGCATAAAAGGGAAACTATATAAGAGAAACAGGAAAAGTAAATCTTCTAATTGGCTAATAGATTAGTGGTGATCACAGGTTAAATAAAGTATGTTTACATTCTTTAGACAAGAGAGCACATTGAATAAATATTCTTCTGAAATATCTGTTCAATAGATATGTATGTTCAATAGATAATCCTCTGAGCTAGGCAATGTCATAAATATATAAGAAAAGAAATTCGTTTCATCCTTTATGAGATCTTAGGCATTTTGGTTAGGTCTTGTGTTGCTGTGACCAAAAGACCAGAAGAGAACAATGTAGAGTTTATTTTAGCTCACAGTTTCAGAGTTTCAGTCCATGGTTTGTCAATTAGACAACTCTGATCCCAAAGTGAGGCAGAATATCATGGCAGGATGTGGTGGAGTAAAGCATTCAGAAAATGGCAAGCAGGTAGAAGACAGCTCCACTCACCAGAAACAAAATATAAATCCCCAAACCCACCCCTTAGTGACCTACTGTTTACAGCCACACCCTATGTGCTTACATTTACCACCAAATTATTTGACTTCAGTGGATTAATCCACAGATTATTTTACACCTTTCATAATCTAATCATTTTACCACTGAAAGTTCTCATGTTGTCTCATGCACATGGTTTTGAGAAATGTCTCATATCTAAACCATAACACTATGAAATCAAAATATTATAATCAATAAATAAAATAAAGCATTCAACGTGTGAAAAAGAAAGCATTCACAGAGAGTTATAAGAATCCCCAAAATTGAACATTTAATATATGGTAGACAGGAGTAAGAAGTGATTTAAATAAGATATAAAACTTGGGTAACATCTTGAGTAATAAAATAAAAATTATGATAATTTATAGAAGAATCCTTTTTGAGAAAATTAAAAGTGAATTCTTTCAAAAGACAAAAATGAATTCTTGTTTTTAAGAAAACAATCTTATGACAATATTTATTCTGGAAAAATTAAATGAAAATATAGATAAGTAATGTCAGGAGTAAAGTAAATTCATGATTATAGAATTAGAAGATAGTGAAACATTAATATAAGGTTCTAATGAATAATTTTAAATCATGGCATTTGTAAACTTAGATGAAATAGAAAATTATTTGATGAGCAAGTTAAAATATTAAAATTTGAAAAAAATAATTAAATGACAATTGACTTAGTAGTAATAATCTATTCAGAATATGAACACTAGGCTTTGGTATCTTTACAGGTTTATGACACAATTTTCAAAAGAACATCTTTTTAATTTTTTACCCCTTCTTATTAACAAAAAAAATGAACTACAATTATAAGGAGATTAATGTAAATACTGAATAAATTTTAATTGAGAATGATGCTGTTCTTCTGGGGAAAATCTGGATTATGTGATTAATTAATGCTTGGGTCCTGTAAATAATTTTCTCAATTTTTATCTTATTCAGATAGGAGGCCATTCAGTTACCATCTCATACTTGTTGTTTTTTCCTGTTTTGGAATTTAAACTTTTCTTTATTTCCCCTTACTTTTCCTTTTTTTTCCTTTGATTATTATTTCTATGCAGATGCCAACTACTTTTTCTAGTATATACCACCTTTAGAATTCATTCTTCTTCTCCTTCTCCTTCTTCTATTGCTACCAGGCATTAAACTGAAGGGCATTTAACCACCGAGACACATCCTCAGTCCTTTTCATTTATTTTTTTTTAAATTTATTTTATTTTTTTCATCTTTCATACATTTGATTCAATTGAGTTATGAACTTCCATTTTTACCCCAAATACAAATTACAGAATCACATCAGTTACACATTCACAATGTTTACATAATGCCATATTAGTGACTGTTGTATTCTGCTGCCTTTCCTATCCCCTACTATCCCCCCTCCCTCCCCTCCTATCTTCCCTCTCTACCTCATCTGTTGTTGTTCAGTTCTCTCCCCCCCCCCCGCTTTCCCCTCACAACCTCATATAAGTGATTTCATATAACGATGAGGGTTTCCTTCCATTTCCATGCAATTTCCCTTCTCTCTCCCTTTCCCTCCCACCACTCATCTCAGTTTAATGTTAATCTTTTCCTCATGCTCTTCCCCCCTGCTCAGTTCTTAGTTGCTCTCCTTAAATCAAAGAAGACATTTGGCATTTGTTTTTTAAGGATTGGCTAGCTTCACTTAGCATAATCTGCTCTAATGCCATCCATTTCCCTGCAAATTCCATGATTTTGTCATTTTTAGTGCTGCATAATACTCCATTGTGTATAGATGCCACATTTTTTTTAATCCATTCATCTATTGAAGGGCATCTGGGTTGGTTCCACAGTCTAGCTATTGTGAATTGTGCTGCTATGATCATTGATGTGGCAGTATCCCTATAGTATGCTCTTTTAAGGTCCTCAGGGAATAGTCCGAGGAGGGCGATAGCTGGGTCAAATGGTGGTTCCATTCCCAGCTTTCCCAGGAATCTCCATATTGCTTTCCAAGTTGGCTGCACCAATTTGCAGTCCCACCAGCAATGTACAAGAGTACCCTTTTCCCCACATCCTCGCCAGCACTTGTTGTTGTTTGACTTCCTAATGGCAGCCAATCTTACTGGAATGAGATGGTATCTTAGGGTGGTTTTGATTTGCATTTCTCTGACTGCTAGAGATGGTGAGCATTTTTTCATGTACTTATTGATTGATTGTATGTCCTTTTCTGAGAAGTGTCTGTTCAGGTCCTTGGCCCATTTGTTGATTGGGTTATTTGTTATCTTATTGTTTAATTTTTTGAGTTCTTTGTATATTCTGGAAATTAGGGCTCTATCTGAAGTGTGAGGAGTAAAGATTTGTTCCCAGGATGTAGGCTCCCTATTTACTCTCTTATTGTTTCTCTTGCTGAGAAAAAACTTTTTAGTTTAAGTAAGTCCCATTTGTTTATTTTTGTATTTAACTCTTGGGCTATGGGCGTCCTATTAAGGAATTTGGAGCCTGACCCCACAGGAGACGCCTTACAGAGATTGCTATCGGCAGGTAGAGAGCAGAAGCTCCGCTAGGAGGGCACAGCTCCGCCTACAGTCATTTATTTCTTTTGAGACAGATTTTCACCAAGTTCTTAGTATCTCATTAAGTTACTGATGCCGGCTTTTTAATTTGAGATTCTTTTGTCTCAGCCCTCAGAGCCACTGGGCCTTCCTTTATTTTATACAACCTCTTACACTTTGTGTTTATGTTTGCCTTTTAACAATTATTTATGGGAATTTGGCTGTTTTTATCTTGGTCTTGGATGTTAATATCATCTTGATAAAAATTGAGTTTGCCTCTTAACTTATTCTTCATTTTATGTTGCTTCTCTTGATTTAAATATCACAATATTTTAAATTATCCTGTAATAATTTTTTTTTGTTAAAACATAAATACCTTGAATTAGGTAAAATTATTTCTCTTCAATGTCCTTCCAAAATTGTTATCTTAATTCTTATTTCCATTGCCTTAATTTAGGTCCTTATTATATTTTGTTTCAAGAGTTGTAATAATTAATTTGTCCTCTGATGTCATTCACTCCCTATATAATACATCTTTACTTTAATAAGCATTGATTTAATGTAAGTCAAGTGTTATTCAGACTCTCACTTGAAACCCTTCATTGACTTCTATTTGTTAACTGAGATGAAAAACACTGAATCCCTTAACACTTACTTCATTCCAGTCTAGGACCTGTATAAACTGGCCATTGAATTCCCTTGCTGATCTTAGATAAAACATACCTCTGTCCCCACTTCCACTGTGGCTTATACTTTATCAGTTTTAAAATATTCATTTTCCCTTCTTTTTTTTTTTTTTGATGTGCACACACTGAAAGCACTATTTTTTTTTGATCTCCCTATCTTTGATAACCATCTCTATGTTGACAGTTCTCAAATCTGTATCTCTCATCAATACGCATTTCTTGGACCCCAGAAAAGAATACTCAACTTGATTGTTTCTTTCTGTTAAAACATACCGAGACATCGCAAATCTCCATTTCTACAACTGGATTTATAATCTTCCACAATACTCTGGCTTATAGTATTTCTAAGTACTTGTAGTTATTTTAAGGTACCTGGATTATAACAATATTATAATAATATCATAACAATATTTCATTTTCCAAATGTAGAAAAAGGCTTGAGAATCTTTATTTGTCAGGATACTTTGTGTTTCACAACTTCAATTCAAACTAGATCCAGTGAAAAGAACATAAATTGAATTTTACAATTCAAAGGCCAAGTCTAGAAGTCATATGAACTGAGGCTGAAACAATAACTTTAATTTATTTACTTTTCATATTTTCTCTCTTCACCACTTAGCTTAGACTTTTTCTGTGTTGCCTCCTTTCTCACACAGAGGTTTTCCTTCTGAGGTAAGATGGCAGCTGACACTGCCAAATGTGCATAATATCTTCTCAGTAGCCATCAGATAAAAATAGAAATTTCTTTTTCCCTAATGGTTTAAGAAAAAGGGCATTTGATGTTAAACTTTGCCTTCCCATGCAAAAATTTGATCATGGGAATATGCTACATTGAGGTATGTATTATCTCTGAAGCCTGGAGACAAGACCTCAATGGAAACAATGGATGTAGTAAATGTTTGGAATTACTGAAGAAAGGGTGTTGGGGTTTATGGAATAATTACCAGGAGGAGAAATGAATGCTAAGGTAAGCAAAAACAACAGTTATAAACATATAGTCATTCTGTCAATATATGTTCAGAAAAACACACAGACTCAGGCCATTTAGTTCCATTTATGCTTTTAGGATTTTCAGTGAATAACATCAGTTGAAATTTAGCTATTATAGACATAGAAATATGTAAGATACAGCCCCTTTTTCTAGGTTCCTAGAAATCTAGCCTTTAGATCACTAGATTCCAATCAAGTTTTTATCAACAATTTATAGTATTTTTCTCAAAAAAGCGAAAAAAAACTTTTTTAAAAAAATAGCATTTATTTTATACTAATTAATACATTGTTCATATTTTATTAGTATAGTACATTTCATTTTCTCATTTAAAAATTATTCACATATATTGAGAATTACTATTTTCAGTGAACAGTACTGAAGGCTGCTGAGCTAGGACATTGTTTGATCCCTCTTATCACAGAGATAGGTGCCTAGCCCTGTTTTTCTTCCCTTCCCTTCTTTCATCTTCCCATCCTTCCCTCCTTTCCTTCCTTCCTTTTTCCTTTCTTTTATTTATAACTCCTAGGTTTGCTTGTTAGACTTCAAAGTGTCTTTTTCTATTACCCTTCCCATGCAAACTTCTAGCCCTCTTTCCAACTAGCTATCAACCAGAATGTGGCATAAAGAACTAATTTGTAGGATTTTGGTATTGGTCACTGAGATTGTTCCTGAGGGATCTGTCCTTTTCCTGTTTGGGTAGGATTACACATGCCTATTGTCTTGAAGATAGGTTCCCTGGACACTGCTACCTCTCTATGAGCAACAGCACAAGCCCACTTCTGGATTTATTTTAGAAGACAGGGTTCAGCCTATTACTCGCCCTTTCAAGTTCCAAAAGTCCTGGAGATGTGTGAGAAAATGGAGACTATACTGGCCTCTGTTTTTGAGTAACTATGATGAGAAAAGCTCTCTGACAATCCACATTCAACTTGTTGAAAGAGAGAAAAACACATTTTTTATTTTTATTTTTTTGTGTGTGTGGTAACTGAAACTTTGGGGTTGACTGTTATTGTAGCATAGTATATCCTGTTCAGTCTGAATCAAGAGTATTCACTAAATACCTCAGATATGTACCCCTTTCCCAGAGAATTTATTATTTTAGGAAATAGTTAGAGTTGTAGTTCAAAAAAAAAAAAAAAAGAAAAGAAAGAAAGGAAGAAAGAAACATAGAAGTGGAGTTTAAGAATTTGAGACACTAAGGGATGCTTAGGTTTGAACAGATCCACATTAGGCAAATACTCTACTGCTTGTCAACAGCAGCTAAAACAAAAGATAGCTAAAGGAAATAGCCATAGAATTTGAAACTTGGAAGAGAACTATGGAGATTGAATTCATTTTAACTACAGCACATACATATTTGGATATGCCACATATTTTTTTTTAAAAGATAAAATGTGGGGCTGGGTTTGTGGCTCAGTGGTAGAGCACTTGCCTAGCATGTGTGAAGCACTGAGTTCAATTCTCAGCACCATGTATAAACAAATAAATAAAATAAAGGTTCATCAATAACTAGAAAACAAAAAAGAAAAGAAAAAGAAAACTTGCAATCATTGTGTATTTCTGGTAAGAATAAAAAGTTATATAAAAATATAAAATGTGAAACTAGGACAGAAGCCCATGCGGAGTGAATTTGAGCAGAGAGTGAATTTGAGCAGAGAGTGAATTTGAGGAGAGAGTGAATTTGAGCAGAGAGTGAATTTGAGCAGAGAGAGGATTTTGGCAGAGTAGTGGATTTGGGCAGACAACGTGGATTTCCCCAGAACGTGTTTGTAGACGGCCGGTGTGAGTTTGGGAATAAAGAATTGCTGTTTGAATCTACAAGCTGTGTGGTGGCTCGTGATTTGTGCCCAGCAAGAGACTGCGGCATGTGGTGGCCCGTACAGGGAACGTCTGAAGCTTGGGGGTAAACAGGCGACAGCCGCCCAGCCAGACCGGAGCAGGAAGCCGCGACAGCCGCCCAGCCAGACCGGAGCAGGAAGCCGCGACAGCCGCCCAGCCAGACCGGAGCAGGAAGCCGCGACAGCCGCCCAGCCAGACCGGAGCAGGAAGCCGCGACAGCCGCCCAGCCAGACCGGAGCAGGAAGCCGCGACAGCCGCCCAGCCAGACCGGAGCAGGAAGCCGCGACAGCCGCCCAGCCAGACCGGAGCAGGAAGCCGCGACAGCCGCCCAGCCAGACCGGAGCAGGAAGGCGCCAGCCGCCAGCCAGACCGGAGCAGGAAGGCGCCAGCCGCTCAGCCAGACCGGAGGAGGAAGTCCGGTCCCGCCCCGAGCGCTAATCTCCAGGAAGCCCATCAACCCTTAAAACCCATCAAAGTGGGTGTGGCTACCAGCACAGTTGCAGCTGATCCAGGTACCCGGTTTCCAACTCCCCCACCCTTAGCTGCGATAACTCAAAATATTTCCCACAAGCTTTTGCGGATTGTAGCTATCAACACAAAACAACAACTGTAGAGGCACCTGGTTTCTACCTCAGAGACTAGAGTAGGGAAGATACAGGTGGAAGCTCATTTCCCTTCACACTGGCTATACCCACCACCCTGAATACAGAGGCTCAAACTAGGAATAGACAACGCCACCTACTGGAAGCAAGGAAAACAGTGTTCCGAGAGACTTTTTTTTTTCCTCTCTTTCTCTTTTCTTCTCTCTCTTCCACAACTTCAGCATATGTGAAACCAAGAACTGAGCATGAACAACTGAATTACCAAAGTAATATAATATAGAGGAATTGCATATACCCCACTTCCCCCCTATTTTTTTTCTGTATTTCTGTCTTACTTCCCTTTCCCTTCTCTTATTTCTCTTTTCTTCCTTGTTATTTCTTTTCTTTTCTTTTTTTTTTAATTCATATTCTCTCTATACCACTTTCAATCTCCTAACTTTTGCTATCTATACATAGGGTAACTATCTAAATAGGAGGTTGAGTCTATACATTCTTCCATAAATTACCAGTCGAGTGGTTAGAGTTCTCCAAAGGTGCTAAGTTAGTTTAACCTCATTCCCTCACTCCTTTCTCTTTAAGTATAACATCCTTCGTCTGAAATTAAGTTTTCTATATGCCACCAGATATGGTACGCCTTTTATGAAACTAAGGAATATATTCTTAAGTAATAATTAAATCCAATATCTATAGTCTTAGAATCTAACTATAAATGTATTAATAATGAAAACTTGTCCTTAGATAATGTACTGTTGATATTGGGATCTGTTAACATTGTCTTTCTCCGAAAAAGAAGGATATTGGAGCTATTCAAGAACAATACAAATATATAAGGGGAAAAACATTAGCTCAACAGTTTCACAAAGCTAGAAAGAATCATGAGCAGTATGAAAAGACAAGGAAAGAAAGGACCACAAACAATACAGGTCAATTCAACATTAGATGAGGTAATATCTGCAGCTGATGGAATGTCAGACAAAGAGTTCAGGATATACATGCTTCAGATGATCTGGAGTCTCAAGGAAGACATTATTCATCAAATTCAGACAATGAAAAATCACTTTGACAATGAATTACATAAACAAATCCAAGAAGCAAAAGATCAACTCTATAGGGAGATAGAGGATATAAAAAACAAACAAACAGAAATCCTGGAAATGCAGGAAACAATAAACCAAATTAAAAACTCAAATGAGAGTATTACCAGCAGAGTAGAACACTTGGAAGATAGAACTTCAGACAACGAAGACAAAGTTTTTCAACTTGAAAAGAACATAGACAGCTCAGTGAGAATGTTAAGAAATCATGAGCAGAACATCCAAGAATTATGGGATAACATCAAGAAACCAAACCTAAGAGTTATTGGGATACAAGAGGGTACAGAGGTCCAAACCAAGGGAATGAGTAATCTATTCAATGAAATAATACTAGAAAACTTCCCAGACTTAAAGAATGAAAAAGAAATCCAAATACTAGAAGCCTACAGGACACCGAATATACAAAATCATAAGAGATCCACACCAAGACATATAATAATGAAGATGCCCAACATACAGAATAAGGAGAGAATCTTAAAAGCCACAAGAGAGAGGAAGCAGATTACATTTAAGGGTAAACCAATCAGGATAACTGCTGATCTTTCAACACAGACTCTGAAAGCTAGAAGGTCCTGGAACAACATATTTCAAACGCTGAAAGAAAAAGGGTTCCAACCAAGAATCATGTATCCAGCGAAATAAAGCTTCAGGATTGAAGATGAAATAAAAATCTTCCACGATAAGCAAAAGTTAAAAGAATTTGCAGCTAGAAAACCAGCTCTTCAAAACATCCTTGGCAAAACATTACAGGAAGAGGAAATGAAAAATAACAATGAAAACCAACAACGGGAGGTAGTACAATAAAGGAAAAACTAAGCATAGAGGAAAAACTAATCATGTTAAGTATCATACATAACCAAATATGGCTGGAAATACAAACCATATCTCAATAGTAACCCTAAATGTTAATGGCTTAAATGCACCAATCAAAAGACATAGGCTAGTAGAATGGATTAAAAAAAAGATCCAACAATATGCTGCCTACAGGAGACTCATTTGATAGGAAAAGACATACACAGACTGAAGGTGAAAGGTTGGGAAAAATCATATCACTCATACGGACCCCGGAAGCACGCAGGGGTGTCCATACTTGTATCAAATAAAATAGACTTCAAGCCGAAGTTAATCAAAAGGGATAAACAAGGACAATACATACTGCTCAAGGGAACCATACACCAACAAGACTTGACGATCATTAATATATATGCCCCAAACAATGGTGCAGCTACGTTCATCAAACAAACTCTTCTCAAGTTCAAGAGTCTAATAGACCACAACACAATAATCATGGGAGATTTTAATACACCTCTCTCACCAATGGACAGATCTTCCAAACAAAAATTGAATAAAGAAACCATAGAGCTCAATAATACAATAAATAACTTAGACTTAATTGATATATACAGAATATACCACCCAACATCAAGCGGATACACTTTCTTCTCAGCAGCACATGGATCCTTCTCAAAAATAGACCATATATTATGTCACAGGGCAAAGCTTAGCAATTACAAAGGAGTTGAGATACTACCATGCATTTTATCTGATCATAATGGAATGAAATTGGAAATCAATAATAAAATGAGAAAGGAAAAACCCTACATCACATGGAGATTAAACAATATGCTACTGAATGAACAAAGGGTTACAGAAGACATCAAAGAGGAAATTAAAAAATTCTTAGAGGTAAACGAAAACTCAGAAACAACATATCGAAATCTTTGGGAAACTATGAAAGCAGTACTAAGAGGAAAATTCATTTCATGGAATTCATTCCTTAAAAGAAGGAAAAGTCAACAAATAAATGACCTCATACTACACCTCAAAGCCTTAGAAAAAGAAGAACAAATCAACAGCAAATACAGTAGAAGGCAAGAAATAATTAAAATTAGAGCAGAAATCAATGAAATCGAAACAAAAGAAACAATCGAAAAAATTGACAAAACTAAAAGTTGGTTCTTTCAAAAATAAATAAGATTGATAGACTACTAGCCACACTAACAAGGAGAAGAAGAGAGAGAACCCAAATTACTAGCTTACGGGATGAAAAAGGCAACATCACAACAGACAATTCAGAAATACAGACAATAATTAGAAATTATTTTGAAACCCTATACTCTAATAAAATAGAAGATAGTGAAGGCATAGATAAATTCCTTGAGACATATGAACTACCCAGATTGAATCAGGAAGATATAAACAACCTAAACAGATCAATATCAAGGGAGGAAATAGAAGAAGCCATCAAAAGACTACCAACCAAGAAAAGCCCAGGACCGGATGGATATACAGCAGAGTTTTACAAAACATTTAAAGAGGAACTAATACCAATACTCCATAATCTATTTCAGGAGATAGAAAAAGAGGGAGAACTCCCAAATTCATTCTATGAGGCTAATATCACCCTGATTCCCAAACCAGAGAAGGACACCTCAAAGAAAGAAAACTACAGACCAATATCCCTAATGAATTTAGATGCAAAAATCCTCAATAAAATTCTGGCAAATCGTATACAAAAACATATCAAAAAGATTGTGCACCATGATCAAGTAGGATTCATCCCTGGGATGCAAGGCTGGTTCAATATACGGAAATCAATAAACGTTATTCACCACATCAATAGACTTAAAGATAAGAACCATATGATCATCTCGGTGGACGCAGAAAAAGCATTCGACAAAGTACAGCATCCCTTTATGTTCAAAACATTAGAAAAACTAGAGATAACAGGAACTTACCTCAAAATTATAAAAGCTATATATGCTAAGCCTCAGGCTAGCATCATTCTAAATGGAAAAAAACTGAAGGCATTCCCTCTAAAATCTGGAACAAGACAGGGATGCCCTCTCTCACCACTTCTATTCAATATAATTCTCGAAACACTGGCCAGAGCAATTAGACAGACGAAAGAAATTAAAGGCATAAAAATAGGAAAAGAAGAACTTAAATTATCACTATTTGCGGATGATATGATCCTATACCTAGAAGACACAAAAGGGTCTACAAAGAAACTACTAGAGCTAATAAATGAATTCAGCAAAGTGGCTGGATATAAAATCAACACGCATAAATCAAAGGCATTCCTGTATATCAGCGACAAATCTTCTGAACTGGAAATGAGGACATCTACCCCATTCACAATATCCTCAAAAAAAAATAAAATACTTGGGAATCAACCTAACAAAAGAGGTGAAAGATTTATACAATGAAAACTACAGAACCCTAAAGAGAGAAATAGAAGAAGATCTCAGAAGATGGAAAAATATACCCTGTTCATGGATAGGCAGAACTAACATCATCAAAATGGCAATATTACCAAAAGTTCTCCATAGGTTCAATGCAATGCCAGTCAAACTCCCAACAGCATTTCTTGAAGAAATAGATAAAGCAATCATGAAATTCATATGGAAAAATAAAAGACCCAGAATAGCAAAAGCAATTCTAAGCAGGAAGTGTGAATCAGGAGGTGTAGCGATACCAGATTTCAAACTGTACTACAAAGCAATAGTAACAAAAACAGCATGGTACTGGTACCAAAACAGGCGGGTGGACCAATGGTATAGAATAGAGGACACAGAAACCAATCCACAAAATTACAACTATCTTATATTCGATAAAGGGGCTAAAAGCATGCAATGGAGGAAGGATAGCATCTTCAACAAATGGTGCTGGGAAAACTGGAAATCCATATGCAATAAAATGAAACTGAATCCCCTCCTCTCGCCATGCACAAAAGTTAACTCAAAATGGATCAAGGACCTTGATATCAAATCAGAGACTATGCATCTGATAGATGAAAAGGTTGGCTCCGATCTACATATTGTGGGGTCGGGCTCCAAATTCCTTAATAGGACACCCATAGCACAAGAGTTAAAAACAAGAATCAACAAATGGGACTTACTTAAACTAAAAAGTTTTTTCTCAGCAAGAGAAACAATAAGAGAGGTAAATAGGGAGCCTACATCATGGGAACAAATTTTTACTCCTCACACTTCAGATAGAGCCCTAATATCCAGAGTATACAAAGAACTCAAAAAATTAAACAATAAGAAAACAAATAACCCAATCAACAAATGGGCCAAAGACCTGAACAGACACTTCTCAGAGGAGGACATACAATCAATCAACAAGTACATGAAAAAATGCTCACCATCTCTAGCAGTCAGAGAAATGCAAATCAAAACCACCCTAAGATACCATCTCACTCCAGTAAGATTGGCAGCCATTATGAAGTTGAACAATAACAAGTGCTGGCGAGGATGTGGGGAAAAGGGTACTCTTATACATTGCTGGTGGGACTGCAAAATGGTGAGGCCAATATGGAAAGCAGTATGGAGATTCCTGGGAAAGCTGGGAATGGAACCACCATTTGACCCAGCTATTGCCCTTCTCGGACTATTCCCTGAAGACCTCAAAAGAGCATACTACAGGGATACTGCCACATCGATGTTCATAGCAGCACAATTCACAATAGCTAGACTGTGGAACCAACCCCGATGCCCCTCAATAGATGAATGGATAAAAAAAATGTGGCATTTATACACAATGGAGTATTATGCAGCACTAAGAAATGACAAAATCATGGAATTTGCAGGGAAATGGATGGCACTAGAGCAGATTATGCTAAGTGAAGCTAGCCAATCCCTAAAAAACAAATGCCAAATGTCTTCTTTGATATAATGAGAGCAACCAAGAACAGAGCAGGGAGGAAGAGCAGGAGGAAGAGATTAACATTAAGCAGAGTCATGAAGTGGGAGGGAAAGGGAGAGAAAAGGGAAATTGCTTGGAAATGGAAGGAGACCCTCATTGTTATACAAAATTACATATAAGAGTTTGTGAGGGGAATGGGAAAAAAAATAAGGAGAGAAGTGAATTGCAGTGGATGGGGTAGAGAGAGAGGATGGGAGGGGAGGGGAGGGGGGATAGTGGAGGATGGGAGGGGTGGCAGGGTGCAGCAGTTGTTGTTATGGTATTGTGTAGGGGTGTGGATGTGTAACCAATGTGATTCTGAAATCTTTATAATGTTTTGAATAACCAATAAAAAATAAAATTAAAAAAAAAGTAAAAAAAAAAAATAAAATAAATTAGGTAAACAGCTGTTAAGGATTGTTTTTAAAGGTGGTTAACAGGTCTGCTTGTTTACTAATTTAAATCAGGTAAACAGCTGTTAAGGATTGTTTTTTAAGGAGGTTAACAGATCTGTTTGTTTACTTTCACCTTTCCTTTTCATTATATTTAATAATTCTTTTCAGGATAATGTCTTTTTAGCATCATTGCCAGAATTCCTATCTTCATCCCAATGAATATAACTCAACAAGTATGCTCAATCAAGGAGTCAACTTACTTTGGGAGGAAACGGATTTTGGGAGGAGACGGACAGATTGATAGATTCCTCCACTTTGAACTGCTTACAGAACTTGCCTAGACTATGTAACTACGTTTAGTGCAGCAAATTGTGGTAATGCTGGCATATCTTTGCTGATGGTGTCACCAATGATGCAATTTTTCCAAAGGAACTGTCAATTGGCTTGGTGTTGTGGCATTTCTGTATCCTCCTCCCTTCTGCTAGTGATGGTCTAAATTTGGGGGCCAACAGAGGTGAGGCAAAGAACCTCACCCCCCCACTGGTGCATAGACCTATCCACAAGTATGGCTGTATGCTGGACCGGTAGTCAGTGACGGGTATCATCCAGTTGCAGTGGTATCAACCTAAGACAGGAGACTGACGCCTAAAGGTCAGTTTTCCAATGACGGGTAAGAGCCATATGTTGAACTGGACAACCTACCAGGCACGGTCCTTAAGCCACATTACTTGTTGTTTAATTAATCAGAAGGGGGGAGATGCTGGGAGCCATCAGCCAAGTAGGTATGACAAATTCCTTGCCAGCTTACTCCCATGCTGTCTAGTGGAAGGACTTCTGAAAGGTGACCTTGCTCAAGGACCAGGGCAGGATCCGTGTTTAGCGTGTTCCCCCTTTAGAATAGGGCGGTTTAGCATAATAGGAGATTAGGGTGTTCCCCCTTTAGAATAGGGCGTATCCTGCTGCTGAGTTCCTCTTGAGTGCTTAGGGTCAGACAGTATATTTTGGGAGACAGAAGCCCATGCGGAGTGAATTTGAGCAGAGAGTGAATTTGAGCAGAGAGTGAATTTGAGCAGAGAGTGAATTTGAGCAGAGAGTGAATTTGAGCAGAGAGAGGATTTTGGCAGAGAGTGGATTTGGGCAGAGAACGTGGATTTCCCCAGAACGTGTTTGTAGACGGCCGGTGTGAGTTTGGGAATAAAGAATTGCTGTTTGAATCTAAAAAAAATAAATAAATAAATAAATAAAATGTGAAACTATCAAATGGAAAGAGCTGTCGGTCATTTATGATAACTTGCAAGTTAGCAACATCCAGAACACTCCATTAAAAAAAAATTGTTTGGAGTCTCTCTGCTTCTCTTCAAAATTCTGTGTGGAAGAAAAGAACTTAATAAAATGCCCTTGAAATGCTCTGAAGGGAAAATAAAACTTTATTATCTCTCTCTAAAGTTACTTAGGGAAGGTTCTTCAGGCTGTCATAGGAACCTTGGAGGAAGACAAAAGTTAATGAGCTGCTTGCATTGTGATGGACTTCTTTGAAAGAAGCTGTGCTTCTCCATAGTGGAGCCATAAGGAAAAAAATAAAAATAAATAAATTTTAAAAAATCAGTATGGCAGCAGGAAGCCTGGTAATTAATAAGGGGCCCACAACAGAATGCTGTTTAATCTAACATGACTATTCCAAACTGTAGACAATAACAGCATGAGTCTTCATTTACAAAGGCAATCTATCACTTTTCCTCCCAAGAAAATGAGAAAGTATCAATCTCTTCAGAAGTTCAAATTTAAAACTGCTGCAGAACAAAATAAACTTCATAGAGACCAAAAATAGTCTAACAGATATGGGGAGAAATGTGAGTGAGAGAAATGCAGCAGACAGTGGAAATTCCATTTGCCATCTGTGACTAAATATTCTAATGCCAAACTTTTACTCTCTGTGGTACCTTCAAGTGGTCTGTGGCTTATTATGTAAAGGCTTGGGAATTATAAATTCTCTCTAATGACTTGGTAATGGTGCTAAAGGATAACTTTAAATATTTCTTGAGGGAATGTCTGATTAATCAAGAAACTAAGTTTGCTGCCCTTACATTTGCATTTTGAGAAAATGAAGGAAAAACATGTAGTAAGCCAGAGCTCCTTTGCAACCTCCATTTGGCATCCAGTTTTATTTCTGTCCTACTTTCTTTATTACGGTGCTACTTCTTGGCCCTACACACTTTAAAAAGTTCTGAGTCCTGAAGACATAATTTACTCAAAAACTAGGAAATCAGAAAGTAAAGAAATATGGTGGCCTCACCTTATTTTAAAAGAAAAGTTTATTCTTAGTGTATGGAAAAATAAGTAGAAAAAGATAAAAGAATACTGGATCAAGTATAGGGAGTTCAATTTATTGGCAAGTATTTACAACTTAGTCAAGCTATCTAGCCAGGAGACAAACAGTGGAAGATTTAAAATATGAAAAAATTTCTTAGGAACAATACCCTTGATTATGAATTATATATTAGATGTTTTACTTTTATAAAATATGTTTTGATAACACATATTTTGCATTAATTCTATTTGCAAAGGTAAATAAAATTAAAAGAAGTATATGAGAGAAGATTTTTAAATGTGGTTAAATGAGATTTGATTCTTGCCAAAAATGTTAAAAAGGCAGGAAGTCAAAGAAAATGGGGTTTCAAATACATGAATTCATCAAAAAGCATTTTATTTTCAATTTTATTTTAGTGTCTAAGTTGTTTTCAGAGTTCATTATTTTTTATTTTCCTAGTATGAAATCAAAACCTCCTCAGGAACTAAATAATATAAAGAATTGTTTAAAAGAGTCTGTCTCAATCTTCTAATAACAAGTTCCTAATTACTTGAAGGGAAGCTGAAATTAACTAGAATTGCAAATTGTAACATAAACTCATAGAGATTATTTTATTGGTCAAATTTGATTCAGTATAATTTTATTTTTAATTTTTTTTCAATTAATTTTTATTGTTGGTTGTCAGTATAATTTTAAACAGAATTGTTATGTATTTTTCATTTGCATTTCTATTTCAAACATACTTGGTGATATTTTTACTGAACACTGTGTATATGAATAAATAAATTAAAATTTTGTATGCTCTTAAAATTATTTTATGTGTTGCTTCATCCTATTTTCAGATATGAGACCTAGAAATGCTAAGAAATATTTCAGTAATTTTTTCTTTTTTTAAATATATTTTTTTAGTTGTAGATGGACACAATCTTTATTTATTTTTTTTAAGGCGTGCTGAGGTTCAAACTCCATGCCTCACACATTCAAGGCAAGTACTCTACCACAGCTGCAGCCTCAGCACCATCAATAATTTTTCTAAGCAACGAATATATTCTGATAAGAATGTCAGAAACTCTTTGTCTATGAAGCTTAACGTATCACTATAGCTATATATTTTCTATTTAAGCTTTCTTCTATTCAAACATCTGCTGAATTTGTATCATGTTTTACAGATACAGTGAAAGAAATTTTTATTTTCGTTTCATTTAAATTACTGAATATTTTGAAATAACTGATTTTGAGTTGAAAAAAATACCTATAGAAAATGTAAGTATAAAATTGAGTTCTTTAAGCTGTTAAAAATAAACATTTAACAATGACTATTCAATAGAGTTAAGCATAATCACACTGTTGTGAAAAAAATCTCTAAAACTTTTTCATCTTGCAAATATGAAACTCTCTGCCCATTAAACAACAATTCCCCTTACCTTCTTCCCCAGCCCATTGGCAACCACCATTCTTTCTCTCTGTGAATTTGGCTCATTTAGATACTTCATATAAGTGGATTTTTGTGACAATCACTTCAATTAGCATAATGTCTCACATTTTATCAGATTTTCCTTTTATTTTATGGCTGAATATTGCTACATTACATATATTATTTCATTACATATATACAAGTTAGATATACATATATGTACTCATATGTGTGTGTATTACATTTTGTTTATTACTCATCCATTAATATGTAAGAGAATTGCTTTCCCTTGTTGAGTATCATGCATAGTGCTGCTGTAAAAAGTGCAAATTTCTTGTTGATGCTCTGTTTTCAATTCTTTTGGCTGTTATGTCCAGAAGTGAGATTGATGGATCATATGGTAGTTTTATTTTCAGTATTTTGAAGAATCATATAGTGATTCAATAGTTTTACCATTTTAAAATTTCATCAAAAATGCACAAGAGTCAAATTTCACCTCATCCTTGACAATACAGTTTATTTTGTTATTTGGTACACAAAAGATTTTAAATTTTAAGCCCATTTGCTTTTGTTGCCTGTGCTTTCTGTGTAAGATTGAGGGACTCAACACCAAATTCATCATTTCTCTGGTATTTTCTCCAGGAGTTTTATAGCTATAGATCTTAGGTTTAATTCCTTGGGTTTAATCCAGTTTGATTAAATTTTTGTATATGGTGTAAACTAAGGCTTCAGCTTTATTATTTTGCACATAGTCTTTTATTTTCTGGACCCTTTGTTGATGAGACTGTACTGTCTCCATCTGGAGTCTTACTCCTCTTGTTAAAGATCATCCAGCTATACCTTTGGGGTTTATCTCCTGTAGTATGTTCTGTTGCATCTATTTGTCTGTCTTTGTGCCATACTACACTATTTTAATTACTGTAGTTTTGTAATATATTTTGAAATCAAGATTTGGGTCTTCCTCCAATATTAGTATTATTTTTCAAGGTTGTTTGGGCTATTAGGGGTTCTTTGAGATTCCATAGAAATTTTGAGTGAATTTTTCTACTTTGAGAAAACTGGGTTGGGATTCTGATTATAATCACTTAGGTTGAAGATCAATTTGGCTAATATGGACCCCTTAATAATATTAAGTCTTCTAATAAATCAACATGGGATACCTTTCCATCTATTTGCATCTTCTTTATTTCAGAAATGTTTTGTCATTTTTATTGTAAAAGTGTTCATATGCTTGTTAGTTTTGTTCTTGAGTGTTTATTTTTTGGCAGAATTGAAAGTGGAATTTTTAAAATTTTCCTTTATGTATCTTTGTTATTAATGTATAGACACAAAGAACTATAAAAATTTCTCATATTTCATCTATTTCTATTAGTAAACAGTTAAACATATTTTGCTAACTTAGGAATAAACATATGATCCAAATTGCATGGTAAGTTCAAGGATTGTGAGTTCAAGGCCAGCCTTAGCAACTTAGTAATTTAGAAAGACTTGTCTCTAAAAAAAAAAATAAAAGAAAAGGAAAAAAAAAGGCTGAGGATGTGGTTTAGTAGTTAAGCACTCCAGGATTCAATCCCTAGTGAAAAGAAGAAGAACTAGAAGAGGAGAAGGAAGAAGAGGAGGAGGAGGAGGAAAGAAAATATTGTGGCTCAAGATTAGGAGCCTACTTGTTCACTTTCTTTTTCAGTATATCACTGCTGGGCATTGGACTATGATTTGGTAAGAATACACAGACATCATGTTCACATTTTCTTAAAAGGGCAGGTAATAAACAACAAAAAATAAATACAATCCTGAAATGACCATGGAAGAAAGTGATTATCATTACAACAAAAGCGACTTAGTACTAGAATATTGAAGGAGGAGGTAGCACAGAAACTGATAATTTGGATAAAGAATCCTGAATCACAGTGTCAATTGAAGAGGTAAATTTTCTAGCTTATATTTCATCTTATACCAGGACTGATTTTCTTCAGGCCAAAAAACCTGTAGGCCTGTGGTAATTTGCATGACTGAAAAAGAGACTTTCATTATCTCTTTAGAGCATGACACACAAAAAAGTCAGTTGAAATTGTTCTCTTGGAGGTTGCTTCAGGCCAAACAGGCAATAATAAGGTAATAAATAAGACTTTATGTGAGTCCATGGAAAGAACTTATTGAAAGATGACTATTTCTACTCCAAAACTTTTCTCCTAGGTAGTTTTACAAAGCAGATTTTCAGAATGTAGAAGATTATTACTCTGGCACTAGAGTCTGGCTGTACTTGTGATATAGTTTATTGTAATTAAATAAAATCAGATGAGCATTCATCTTTTGAAGATCCTTCTTTTCTTTTTCAATTCTCTCCTAATATGATTTTCAGTGAACATAATTCATAATTTAAGCTTATTTTTCTAAGTAATATACCTAGTCAGTGTTTCAACACTAATGTAGGGATTCTTATTTTCAAAGATAATTAATAAAAAACTCAGATTCTCTGGAAAAAAAATCTCCAATTTCTCTCTTGGACATGAATTCTGCCAATGCCAAGAGCCCCATTTCCTGATTTATTATGTATGAGCCCATTTTTGTTCTAATAATGTACCTGAAGGAGTACTTCTGTGCTATATAACGGAGCAACAAGACACTGACAGTAAGCGCCTTCTCTGTCTCCACAGTATCCATACAAGCGTAAAGGCTGATGTATAAGTGATTTCAGTCCTCAGAACAGCACAATAATCTCAAAGGGAAAAAATTGTGCTTAATCTCTTAATGCTATTAAAAATAGAAATAATAAAAATAGAAACATCTGCAACTACTGAAGCCATTCATTGGATGTTATTAATTCGGAGTTGCTGTACTTGGCAGCAAATAAGAAAATTCCATTTGTGCTGAGTACTGAAACTGCTCCATGGTGGGAAATTACTTATTTTTCTATTGGCATTCTCAAAGAAATGGCTTTTTTCCCCTGCCATTTGTTTCATAGTAAAACTATGCAAATGTATCCCAGGAGAATCCAGTAACTTTGAACAAAGTAGGAAGTCTCATTGATTATTTGCTTATTTCCAAAATTGGAAACTGGAAAATGAGAAACTCTCATAGAAAACAACTCATTTATAAGTCCTCCTTTTATTTATCCCTGAACTGCAAAACTTCATACTTTCTATTACTATTTAAAGTAAAATACATAAATGCAATGAGATTCCGTTCTACTACAAACACATCCATTATCAACAGCATAGTATTAGACAGAATTAAGGACCTGTGTTTTCTTTCTTTCTTTTTTTCTTTTTCCCGTGGAGTTGAATCTAGGGCACTTTAACACTGAACTACACCCTCAGTCCTTTTTATTTTTTATTTTATTTGTTTTTAATTTTGAGACAGGGTTTCACTGTGTTGTGGAGTCTGGTTTCACCTTGCGATCTTTCTGCCTCAAACTCTTGAAAGCTGTTTTGCTTATTGAATCTTAAATAACCCAAATGCAAATAGTTTGAGAATATGTAAAGAATTTAAAGAAACATTCTGAAATAATTCCAAGTGTAGTTAGAACAATAACACCAAGACAGAAAATCAAGGCTTCTACCATGATCTTTCTGGGGAAAAAAACTCTAATTGCAATCTTATATTTTTTAAATTAACTGCATGTTTATCAGGGAAGATGACAGCTTTACTAAAGATAGTAAGCTGTTTAGCAGGACATATACATCATACAAAGTAATTGACTTGATCAGAATTTTACTGAATCCACAGGATACCTGAGGTTCTGAGAGTCAGTTGACTTTCCAGCAGAAAGCAGGTGGTAAGTAATCTTACCTTTAAGAACACAAAACTTATATATGACACTCTGAGAGACTGTCAAAGTCACTGTTATGGTTTGGCCTCATGTATGATACAATGCAAGAATATTCAAAGGTGAAATGTTTAGATTACAGAAGGTTTAACCTAATCAGTGGTTTAATTCACTGATTTAGATTAACTGGGTGGTAACTGTAGGCACTTGGGGTGTAGCTAGAGGAGATGGATTATTGAGGGTGTGCCTTTGGGGTTTATATTTTATACTTGGTGAGGAGAGCTCTCTCTCTGCTTCTTGTTTTCCATGTCCTGGTAGCTTTCCTGCACTATGCCCTTCTGCTATGATGTTTGGGACCAGAGCTGTGGAGTTGGCTATCTATGGACTGAGATCTCTGAAATCGTGAGCCAAAATAAAGTTTTTCTCCTCTACATTGTTCTTGCCAGGTATTTTGGTCACAATGACAAAAAAGCTGACTAAAACAGTCACTATACTTACTGAGGAAACTGAAGCACAAAGGCTGAACTTTAAAATTTGCAAAAGCTTAGAACATTTTCAAGATTAAGTAGAGGCCCATATATATCTAGATCGTTAAGATTTTGAATTATGTTCCAGATATTATAACATATTAAACCTCATTCTTTGAAAATAAGCTCACAAATCCCAAAATAATATTTAAAACCTATGTTAAATGTGAATTAAATAAGAATGTAATATGAGTTAAATATTTTAAAGAACTGAACACTAGCTACACATGTGTATATTATTCTGGTACCTAGATGAGCAATAAAATAAATACATAATTCAAATATTTGTTTTTAATTTTTCATTAAAATTTGATGTCAAAGGGTATGAAGTTTAAATTATGCAACATGAATAAGTTTTGTAGAGCTAATATACAGCATGAGAACCATACATAGTAATACTGTTTTGTGTATTTGAAATTTGATAGGAGGGTAGATCTTAAATGTTCTTACCACCCCTAAATGAATGGTAACCATATAAGATGATGAATATGTTACCTAGCTTGATTGTGGTGGTAACTGCACAATCCATACTTAAATAAAATATCAAGTATAGAAAAATTAACAATTTCTATTTGTTAATTATATCCCAGAGAGATAACTTTTATTGAGACATCATACTTCTTAGATAACATTTTAATATTAATTTAAATCTGGCAAATTTTACTTTGTTGAGACAGTGGCAAATGGAAGCATCTATAAACTTTGCACTGTCATATCTAAATTTGAAAGAAGCTATTTATTTTGAAGATAATTCGTAAACATTATAGTGGGCTTCTTCCTTTTAATTTTTTACTTATTTTAATTAGTTATACATGATAGTAGAATGCATTTATAAACTTTGATATATCATACATAGATGTGATATAATGTCTTATTTTTCTGAGTGTACATGTTACAGAATCCATGTAGTCACATATATACATATAGTAATAATGTCTGTTTCATTCTACTATCTTTCCTATCCCCATATTCCCTCCCCACCCTCCCATCACTTCACTGTACCTAATCTAAGGTAATACTATTCTTCCCTAATGCCCCCACCTTAGTGTGAATTAGCATCCACATATTAGAGAAAACATTTGGTCTTTGGTTTTGTGGGATTGGCTTATTTCGCTTAGCATGACATTCTACGACTCCAACCATTTACTGGCAAATGCCATAATTTTATTCTTTAATTGCATTAAAGCTGAGTAATATTCCATTGAGTATATATACCACATTTGTTTTATCCATTCATCTATTGAGGGACACCTAGGGTAGTTCCATAGTCTAGCTATTATAATTGAGCTGCTATAAATATTGATGTGGGTGCATCATTATAGTATGCTGATTTTAAGTCCTTTGGGTATAAACCAAGGAGTGGGATAGCTGGGTCAAATGGTGGTTCCATTCCCAATTTTCTGAGGAATGTCCATACTGCTTTCCATAGTGGTTGTACCAATTTGTAGTCTGACCAGCAATGTATGAGTGTACATTTTTCACCACATCCTCACCAACATTTATTGTTGCCTGTATTCTTAGTGATTGCCATTCTGACAGGAATGAGATTAAATCTTAGAGTAGTTTTGATTTGCATTTCTCTAATGACTAAAGATGTTCAACACTTTTGCATATATTTGTTGATCAATTGTATTTCTTCTTCTGTGAAGTGTCTGTTCAGTTGCTTAGCCCATGTATTTACTGGGTTATTTGTTTTGTTGGTGTTAATTTTTTTGAGTTCTTTATACACTAGAGATTAATGCTTTATTGGAAGTGAATGTCTTGAAGATTTTCTCCCAATCTATAGACTCTCTTCTCACATTATTAATTGTTTCCTTTGCTGAGAAGCTTTTTAATTTGAATCCATGCCATTTACTCATTCTTGATTTTACTTCTTTTGCTTTGGGAATTTTGTTAAGGAAGTCAGATCCTAGGCTGACCTGGTGAATATTTGGGCGTTTTTTTTTTTTTTTTTTTTTTTTTTCCTATTAGGCGCAGGGTTTCTACTTAAGTCTTTGCTCCACATTGAGTTGATTTTTGTGCAGGGTGAGAGATAGAGGCTTAATTTCATTTTGCTACATATGGATTTCCAGTTTTACAATCACCATTTGTTTAAGTGGTTATCTTCTCCAGTGAATATTTTTGCCACTCATGTCTAGTATGAGAAAACCGTATTTATGTGGGTTCATTTCTGTGTCCTCTATTCTGTACCATTGGTCTTCAAGTCTATTTTGGTGCCAATACCATGCCATTTTCCTTACTATATATCTGCAGTATTGTTTAAGGCCTGATTTTGTGATGCCTCATGCTTCCCTTTTCTTGCTAAGCATTGCTTTAGCTATTCTGGATCTCTTATTTTTCCAAATAAATTTCATGATTACCCTTTCTGTTTCTATGAAGAATGTCATTGGGATTGTAATAGAAATTGCATTAAATCTGCATAACACTTTTGGTAGAACGGCCGTTTTGACAATATTAATTTTGCCTATCCAGGAGCATGGGAAATCTTTCCATTTTCTGAGGTTTCCTTCAATTTGCTTCTTTAATGTTCTATAGCTTTCATTGTAGAGATCTTTTACTTCTTTTGTGAGATTGATTCTCAGGTACTTACTTACTTTATTTATTTATTTATTTATTTTTATTTTTGAGGCTATTGTGAATGGAGTAGTTTTCCTAATTTCTCTTTCAGTGGATTTATCGCCGATGTATAGGAATGTGTTTGATTTATGGGTGTTGATTTTATATCTTGCTACTTTGCTTAATTCATTTATTAGTGCTAGAAATTTTCTGGTGAGATTTTTTTGATCTTCTAGATATAGAATCATGTCATCATCAAACAGTGATAATTTGAGTTCTTCATTACCTACTTGTATCCCTTTAATTTCTTTCTTTTGTCTAATTGCTCTGGCTAGAGTTTCAAGGATGACGTTGAATAGAAGTGGTGAAAGAGGACATCCTTGTCTTGTTTCAGTTTTTAGTGGGAATGCTTTCAATTTTCCTCCATTTACAATGATGTTGGCCTTAGGTTTAGCATATATAGATTTTACAATGTTGAAATATATTTATACTATCCCCAGGTATTTTAGTGTTTTGATAATGAAGGTGTGCTGTATTTTGTCAAATGCTTTTTCTGCATCTATTGAGATGATCATATGATTCTTGTTTTCAAGTCTGTTAATATAATGAATTATCTTTATTGATTTCTGTGTGTTGAACAAAACCAGCATTGCTGGGATGAACCCCACTTGATTGTGGTACACTATCTTTTTAATATGTTTTTGTATGCAATTTGCCAGAATTTATTGAGAATTTTTGCATCTATGTTCATCAGGAATATTGGTCTGAAGTTTTCTTTCCTTGATGTGTCTTTGTCTGGTTTTGGTAGCAGGGTGATATTAGCCTCATAGAATGAGTTTATAAGTATTTCCTCCTTTCCTATTTCTTGAACTACATTGAGGAGTATTGGTGTTAATTCTTCTTTTAAAGTCGTGTAGATCTCAGCTGAGAATTCATCTGGTCCTGGGCATTTCTTGGTTGGTAGCCTTTTGATTGTGTTTTCTATTTCATTACTTAAAATTGATCTGTTTAAAGCATGTATGACCTCTTCATTCAATTTGGGTAGGTCATATGTCTCTAGAAATTTGTTGATGTCTTTGATATTTTCTATTTTATTGGAGTATACATTTTCAAAATAGTTTCTAATTATCTTCTGTATTTCATACATGTCTTCTGTGATATTTCCTTCTTCATCTTGTATTTTTAGTAATTTGAGTTTTTGCTCTTCTTCTCTTTGTTAGCATAACTACAATTTTATCTATTTAATTTATTTTTTCAAAAAGTCAACTTTTGTTTTGTCAATTTTTAAATTGTTTCTTTTGTTTCAATTTCATTAATTTCAGATCTAATTTTAATTATTTCCTATCTTTTTCTTTTGGTGTTGATTTGTTCTTCTTTTCCTTAAACTTTGAGATGTAGTATTAGGTAATTTATTTGTTGACTTTTTATTCTTTTAATGAATGACTCAATGTAATGAACTTTCATCTTAGTACTGCTTCATAGTGATATGTTGTATCAGTGTTTTCATTTACCTCTGAGAATTTTTTATTTCATTCTTAATTTCTTCTACTATCCATTCATCATTCAATTGTGTATTATTTAGTCTCCATTTGTTATAGTAGCTTCTCTTTTTTATTTTGTAATTGATTTCTGATTTAATTCCATTGTGGTCTGATAGAATGCAGGATACTATCTCTGTTTTTTTTTTTTTTTGTATTTTGTAAGAGATGCTTTGTGGCATATGATATGGTTTATTTTAGAGAAGGAGCCGTATGTGGCTGAGAAGAAAGTGTATATGCTCATTGATGGATGAAATAATCTAAATATGTCTATTAAGTCTAAATTATTGATTGTGTTATTTAGTTCTGTAGTTTCCTTATTTAGTTTTTGTTTGGAAGATCTGTTCAGTACTAGAGAGGTATGTTAAAGTCACCCAGTAATATTGGGTGTGGTCTATTTGACTCTCAAAATTGAGAAGGGTTTGTTTGATGTATATAGATGATCCATTGTTTGGGGCATAAATATTTATAATTTTTATGTCCTGCTTATATATACTTGCCTTAAGAAGTATGAAATGTTATTCTCTGCCTCTTCTGACTAACTTTGGTTTGAAGTCTACTTTATCTGAAATGAGAATCAAAACCCCTGCTTGATAACACAATTCATATGAGTGATAAATTTTTACCATCCTTTCGCCTTCAACCCGTTAATGTCTTTGCCCATGAGCTGACTCTTCTTGAAGACATCATATTGTAGGATCTTGCTTTCTAATCCAATCTGCCAGTCTCTGTCTTTTGATTGATGAGTTTAGAAAGTTATCACTCAAAGTTTATTATTGATATATGATTTTTATTCTCTGTCATTTTGATTTATTTCTGGTTTTTGATTTGTCTTAGTTTCTCATTTGGTTGACTGTCCCTTTAGTTAAAATCCTTCCTTTTCTGGTTTTCACTTCATCCTCATGGAATATTTTGTTGAGAATGCTCTGTAGAGTAGACTTTCTAGTTGTGAATTCTTTTAATTTTTGTTTATCATGGAATGTTTTAATTTCATCTTCAAATCTGAAACTTAATTTTGCTGGATATAAAATTCTTGGTTGGCATCCATTTTCTTTCAGAGCTTGAAATATATTATTCCAGGACATTCTAGTTTTGAGGGTCTCAGCTAAGAAATCATTTGAGATCTGAATTGTTTTCCCCATATATGTAATTTGGTTTTTTTCTCTCAAAGCTTTTAAGATTTTATCTTTATTCTGTGTTAATCATTCTCATTATAGTGTGTCTTGGTGTGGGTTTGCTGTAATTTTGTACATTTGGGGTCCTGTAAGCCTCTTGTATTTGATTTTCCATTTTGTTCTTTAGTTTTGGAAAATTTTCTGCTATTATATCATTGAAAAGGTTGTACATTACTTTGGTTTGTATCTCTTATCCTTCATCTATTCTGATAACTCTCAAATTTGGTCTTTTCATGTTATCACATAATTCTTGAATGTTCTGTTCATTGTTTCTTACCACTTTCTCCACATTTTCAACTCTACTTTCAAGATTATATATTTTGTCTTCATTGTCTGAAGTTCTGTCTTCCAAGTTTAGACTGTTGGTGATGCTTTCTATTGAATTGATAATTTGGTTTATTGATTCCTTCATTTTGAGGATTTCTGCTTGCTTTTCTTTTTCACAAATTCTAACTCTTTATTGAAGTGGTCCTTAACTTCCTGTATTTTTCTTTGATTTCACTCCTTCTACTATCCTTTACTTCACATATCAATTTAGCTATATACCATCTGAACTCCTTCTTGGACATTTTGTGTGTGTGTGTGTGTGTGTGTGTGTGTGTGTGTGTGTGTGTGATCAGTAGCTTTTTTTGTTGAAGCATCTTGGTTGCTTTGGTGCTTTATTATCTTGTTTTTTTCATGTTAACAACCATCTAAAAGTATGGATCTAAGGCAGGATAAATTCTACCCTGTAGACCTACTGTGTCTCTGAAGGTTTACAGTGCTTCACATGTACTGGTAAGATCAATATCAACAGCACCCAGTATACACAATATTTAGCCTTAAACCTAATAGCTTCCACAAAGGTGTTTACTGCTTTCTCATATTAAAACGAAATGATGAGTTCAATAACTATTTATAGTACAAACAGAATATTTGTTAAAACGATTTACAATTTCAAATGGTGGATGAGAGAACAGAGGTAGTCTGGTATGCAATATTTGCAAGGGAGAAAGAGAGAAAGTAGAATTAAAAATTCACAGGAAAAGTGGAAGAGGAGCTGACAGAGAATGGCTCTTTGTTGGAGAAAAGTTGGAAAGAATATTCAAGAAAATAGACAAGAGAGAGGAAGAATAGGAACAAAGAGAAAAAAAGTAAAGACATAAGAAAACAACAAAAATGAAAAACACCATTTATATATCATTGTCCTCCACACTCTGATGCATAAAAGACATCCTGTTTCAAATATGGTAGAGAGATTAGTGAATCAAAAAATAAAATAAATGTTACTGGAAAGCCGAACTGTCTCTGACAGTGTTTACCAGTTTTTCAGCCCCGTCTCTGATGTCTCTTGTGATCATTAAACCCAGATCTGCCCTTGCAAACCCATCTCTATCCCACCGATCTCTGCTCCAGATATCTCAGGCTTGGCCAAGCTGCAGTCCCAAGATATTAATTCTGCTCCTACTTGTAGAGAGACCACCAGGGATACACTCATGTAAAGGGGCAACCCCAAGATGCAGCAGCAAGACGAAGGCCACCAGCACTCTCAGTAGGAAGACCTCAGGCTCCTCCAAACCCACAGGCATCCCCACACTGGGCCTGCGGGTCCCAGCTCGAGTCTCCAGACAGAGGCTCTAGTGGTGGTAAACCTGCTGGCACCAAGGCTCCATGCCCTGGCTGGTGTCCCCAAATGGGTGCAGCCACATGCAACCAAACCTGGAGTCTCCCTGGAAGCAATCCTCTAGGCTGTGGTAGCATTGGTAGTAAGGGTGGTTGTTGGCAGCAGGCAGCAGGTCAGCAATAGAGGTGCCTACAGCAGTGGTTACAACTGCAGCTCTGGGGGCAGCATCACCAGGCAGTCTCCAGAGGTCAGCAGCAGTGTCGGCTTCAGTTGAATCCAGGGCATCCTATCTTCTTTGGCAGCAGCACATAGAAAGAAGGCCTCCAGGCAATCTCAGGCTGGCAGCAGTGGAATCAGAGGCAGCATCAGTGGTGGTAGTTGTGCAGGCAGTGGTTGATTGACAGGAGACTACTGGTTAGGTGTAGCAGGCCATGCCCAGAGAAGAGACCTCTGGGCATGGCAGAGGCTTCTGAGGCAGCCCAGAAAGAAGACCTCCAGGCGACCTCAGGCTGGCATCAGTGGAATCAGAGGCAGCAATGGCGGTAGCAGCGCAGGCGGCAGTTAATTCTGTTGTGGACTCAATTTGATAAAATCATTGACAAAGAAAACAAAATATTTCAATTTCTTTATAAAATGTTTAAGTCACTTAAATAATCATAAACTATTTCTGAAGCATTTTATATTTTGATTGTTGTGATATTAAAATAAAACTTTAAAAAACAGTATATAGATTATTATTTTCAAATTTTATTTCAGTCATGAATATACTTTGATACATAATGACAAAAAATAAAAGTTATTAAGAGTAATTACTTTGAGCATCAGTTGTGTGAAATGTTTCTCTTCCCTGTTCACAGAACTTTGTTTTGTGTTTTGCTTTAATTTTCTTATATTTAAAAGTCAATTATGATCATGTTTGTCTTTTTACTGAGACAAGCTCTATTTTCTCTAAATATGTTGTAATTATTTAAACAATTATTTTAAGTGTAATTAACATGGATCTGTTATTTTATAGAATTTTACTAATATTAATAGCAAGTAGAAAGAAATGTATGACCAATATCTATGCACAGAACAATTAAAAATTTATAGTTTATAGTCAAAACAATTTGCTTCTGGCTAAAGAACCATTTGCACCTTTAGTAACTTTTCTGATGCATCTTAATAAAACTTAACCAAATTGCTTTCACAGCATTTAGTTCACATTCATATTTTGGCTATGAGTGTCTATAAGGTCAAGTGTGATGTGTGTCTAATTCACTGAGATATTTCGTCTTTGAGCTTATTCATAATATATTATGTTTAATCCGTGAATTATCGTAAAAAATGTCATCATTATAGGTACAGCTTGAGGCCATCGGTGTCTCTTTGAAGCAAATTCAGGCTAAGTACTATATATGACACAACACCCTGCAACACACATGTTTCTTGATTTGAGGCCAAAATGTCAGCAGAGTGAATTGGTTCTATTATCATAACTTTATGGGTAACAGTATTTTAAATTATTGTAAATATTTAAAACTGCTTTTAATTAAGCATAAAGTAAAATTATTTTGAATTGTAATGTTTAAAATTAATTTAAGTACCAAAAAATGCTATCATTCTCCATGCACGTTACATTTAGTTCTGCATATGTGCAAAGTTAAAAATAATATAATTTGGTAATACTGAACACTTCTTTTTAAGAAGTAAACAGTTAAGTAAAGTGTTACCACTGAGAATGAACATTAAATTGTTGCATGTCTAGAACCACAAAACATTGGCAGAAAAAGAGCACACTTGGCATGCCTGGAAAAATGAAACTTCTTGTGGAAGCGTCTATTTGTAGAAAGCTATTGCATTCATGCTCTTTGCAGAAGAATTTGACAGGTTAATTTGTTATCTGTGCACTGCTTCCATTCAAGTCCTTTCCACATACTGAAGCAGTGTCCGTATGCCACATCGACAGTGGCACAACCTGCAAATCTTCTCTTTATTCCGATACTCTTTTCTTGTGTCAAAGACACAGAAAAAGAGATGTGGTGAAGTGTTCTCTGGGCTTCTTTGAAGTAATGACTATCATTTGATGTTTGTGGTCTAGGGCAAGGTTTTAAAGCAAAACTGCCTAAGAAAGGGGATTAATTGCTCAAGCGCTTTCACAATCAATTAGTTACAATGCTAAGTATAGAGTTGCGGTTTTCTGATTCCCTGTGTGGTGCTTTTAATTTTTTTCTGTGACTTTTAATTTCTTGTGGAGTCTGTATAAAGTTATTTTAGTAAAGCTCCCTAATTTTATTATCACTCAGAGAAAGCAATGAGAGTTATGATAGATCATATAAAGATTAACATTGACATATAATGTCTAAACAAACTACAAATAAACTGCATGCTGTAACTATGAAAAAAAATAAATTATAATGATTAAATTTAACATTTGATATCTTGTGATATTGTGGACTATTAACAAGATAAAAGAAAAACGAAAGCGGTTTGAAGGACCAATGTGCTGTGAGAGTCAAGAAGCCTTGTTTTTAATCTCAGCTCTACAACTAAGCAAACTTTCTATTTCTCATAGTCAAAACAAATAAATAAGAAAACATAAAATCCATAATTTTACCTCTCTGAGTCTGGGAACATGTACAGTTTATGGATAATAAGTTTAACAAATGAGCATAAGGAAGAACCATTATAATTATATGTTGGTGGAGATATTTTTCTCAAAGAAGAGAGCTCCTTGACCTCCTTTTCCAGAGCTATGATTTTCAAAATGGGGTCCTTTTATGGTTTATATGTGGTATCCCCCCAAATCTCATCTGTGAGACAATGCTAGAAGATTCGGGAGAGAAATGATTGGGTTATAAGCCTTAACCTAATCAGTGAATTAATACCTGATGGAATTATTTGAGTGGTGACTGGAGGCAGGTGGGGTGTGGCTGGAGGAAGTCGTTCACTGGGGGCATAGCTATGGATTATATATTTTGTATCTGGATCCAGGAGTCTGTCTGTGCTTTGGATCACCATGTGAACTGCTTGCATCTGCCACGCTCGTTTCCATGTTGTGTCTGCCTCACCTGGAGCCCTGAGGAATGGAATGGGTTGTGAGACCTCTGAAACTTTGAGCCCTTAAATAGACTTTTCCTCCTCTACAATTGTTCTGGTATGGTCTTTTAGTCACAGCAGTGAAAAAAAAAATGACTAAAACTGTTCCTAGTAAAGTATCATCTAGTTTAAAAGATAGATTTTCAGGTTCCATACAAGACAGAATAATCAGAAACTGGGCCTGGGACCATCCGACAGCTTTAATATGATCTCCAGATGACGCCAGTATGTACACCAGTTTCAAACTATGCTCCAGAATGTCCATTAAGAACTAGGAAAACAAAAAGAAAATCATAAAATCTGATCTGAACTAATTATATAAACATTTGGAGAATGTTAAAAATTTATGCTGTCAGTTTGTATACATGAACGTCTTTGTTACTTTCCCAGTATGAAAAAAGAGGCAATGAAATACTAATGCTCATTATTCAGTGATTCTCAGAACGTGGTTAATAATTTGAGGCACTAAAAAGTTTCTATGAGTAGCAATGTTGTTCTTTTAGGTTATTTAAAGGGTTTACAGTGTCCCTCTTGTCACCAAAATAAATAACAAAAGGTTGCAGAGAAAATGCTGCAAGGAAAGGAAGGAGAGGCCCAGAGAACTTAGATTTAACACACAAATAAGATTCTTCACACATTCTAAAATAACAGGCAAAGAAGGCAGTCAATTTTTGAAGCAGGTTTTGAAAGAATCAACATTTCCCAAGAGATCAATGACTCAGTTTTCAAAACCAAAACTCAGAAATTATGTAAGCAAAACCCAAGAGTTGAGTTGCAAAGGTTCTAAGAAAAAACATACACAAGGACACCCTGATCCTGGAAAAATACCCTTTGAAATATGGCTTGAACCTTTTTATTCAGTTTAATTATGAAGTTAAAAGAAAAAAATATTATCAATTGCTATTGAACATCATTGTGGAATATGGTGCAAAAGGTCTAGGAAATATTTACATTTTAGTGTGTGCTTTTGGTTATGTGATACTAATTGGGGAACATTTCATAAAGTCTCAGTAACCAAAAATACCTCTACAGGTATGATTATTCATACACAGGCGAATTGGGTAGATTGTTTGGGGCTATTTTAGTTTATTGGGTGCATGAGTAGAATAGCTTTAACAAGTTTATTTCTTTCAATTTATGTTGCATGTTACATTAGCATAATAGTAGAGAAAGGAACAAGTAAAGTGTGTTTATGCACTGAAGAGCTAAAAATATCAAGAGATGTTAAAGGAGTGATAACATTTCAAAAAATGCAAGAACACTCAAAATTTCTGGAGTACATTGATATGCCACTTAAGCAATATCAATCATAGTCATTTTATTTGAAGTCCTAGTATTATTAAAAACCATATAACCTAAAGTCATTAACAAACAATTTAAAAAGGAGAATCTTTAGTATGGAAACATTAGAAAGGAATATGTAAAACAGATATGTAATTTAGTCTTCAACAAAAATGTTTGTAGAGCAAATTTGTAGAGAGAATATTTTTCCCTTTATGAAACACACAGAAAATAGGTAAGAGAAGTTAAAATTATTCTACCAGCTTCTTAGATTAGTGTCAAAAATCTTGTCAAACTAGCTTTCATAAAATTAAACCCAAGATTTCTTCAAATCTAAATTGCAAGTTAAAATATTTGATGGTTCTTTGATAGTGAAATAACTGCAGATCAAAATTATTATGCCCTGCTTAAAGTTAAATAAGCATGGCATTTGATATAATAAAAATACATTTATTAGCATTTAGATTGAGAGTTATTAAGCAAAATAACTTTTGACAAAATAAATCATAAGAGAGTTTATTTGAGCAAAGAACAATTTATAGATTGGGCTGCAATGACAAATGGAATTTGTTTAGATTCTCTGCTCCAACAGTGTGAGCAATTAGATTATTTAAGGTTGAACTTGGAAACAGGGACATTACTTGATTGGTTACAGATAATATTTACCCTATTTTTGTGCGTGTGTGTTCTGACATAAAGTTCCTTCACTAGGCTGTAAGTTGAGAATCAACCATCTTTGAAGCTTTGAGGCCAGGCATTGGAAGTTTTAGTTTTTTTGTTTTTTGTTTTTTTCATCTAAATGGTACCTCTTTCCAAAAGAAGACTGCTTAAAGCAAACTACATTAAAAAATCTGTTATTTAGTGCATACAACTTCATCAATTACCTCAGCTAAACCATGTAGGTAACTTATTTGAGTTTCAACATCAGCCCTTGCTGCTTTACTTTGCACTTTTATGTTCTAATAGTGGTTTCTTAAATCTTATGAACCAACTTCTGCTAGCTTCAAACTTTTCTTCTGAAGCTTGCTTGTCTCTCCTTACCTTTTTTAGACCTGAAAACTTAGGATCTTGCTTTGAATTATGCTAGAACTTAAGGTAATATTACAGCTGGTTTCAAACTTTTTTGTAGTCAATTTTTTTATCAACAATAAGACTATTTTACTTTCTTATCATTAATTTATTCACCGATGTACAACTTTGAATTTTCTTTAAGAACTTTTTACTCACATTCATATCTTAGTCCATTTTTTGTTGGGATAACAAAATATCTTAGCCTGGGGGTACTTTGTAAAGAAAATAAATTTATTTAGCTCAGGGTTTTGAAGTCTGAAAGGCCAAGAGTGAATAGATTCATCTCCTTGACTTCGGTGATGGGTGTCCTGGATGTGGAATAACATGGTGGAGGAATTGAAAGGGAATCTGCATATAGAGGATATCACATGACAAAGCAGGAGCAGAGGGATTCATGAGTGTCTTCCTCAGCATTACATCACTCTGACTAAAATATCCAACAAGAACAACTTAGAAGAAGAAAAGTTTGACTTCAGGATTTCTGAGATCTCAGTCCATAGATGGCCAACTGAATTTGGTACCAAAGTAAGGCAGCACACTATGGTGGAAGGGCATGTTAGAGGGAATCTGCTCCCCTCATGGCAGCCAGTAATCAGAGGCTGGGGAGGAAGGGGAAATAGGGAAGATTAATACTTCCAGGGCTTGTCCCAAGTGACCCACCTCTCCACCCATGCCCCACCTGCTTATAGTTACCCCCCCAGTCAGTCTATTCAAACTAGGATGGACTGATTAGGTAACAGTTTTCACAATTCAATTATTTTACTTCTGAATATTCCTGCATTAATGCAGGACCTTTGATAGGGGGAATATCATATCTAAATCTTAACCATAGGACAGGCTCATTCTTTTTATAACAATTTATTATCACAGAAACTATCTGATTCCGTAAGAAATATATTGATCACTTTTCATGGTGGTTTCCCTAGTGCCTAATCATTTTCACTAGACCCTACCTCTTCAAGTTTTCCGTCACCTCAACAGCTCCACACAGAGGATCAAAGTTCCAGCACGTGATTCTTTTACTCAAATCAAATCCAAACCATAACAATTCATGATTGCACTACCTGCGTGGTGCCATAGACATCTTTTAGCCCATCTTGCCTTTCAACGTAACTTTCACTACGCTCAGTCATTTCTAGTTTTTTATTTAAAAACTAAACTATTAATTTCATGTGAACATTTAGAAGCCAGTTTAGGGTTTTGATGGGTCTCATTTTAATATTGTTGTATCTCAGAAAATAGGGAGACATGAGGAGAAGGTAAGAAAAGGGAGAACAGCCAGCTGGCAGAGTAGTCAGAAAAAACACCATGTTTAATCCAAAATAATTACATTGGTAATGTTGTAGATTACCAATCACAGATCACCCTAACAGATGTAATAACAATTCTGAAATTTAAACTATTGTGATAATTACCCAAATGCAACACAGTGACAAAGTGAGCACATGCCATTGGGGGAAAAAGGTGCCTGTGGACTTGTTAAATGCAGGCTTGCCATAAACCTTCAATTAGTACAAAACATAATATCGGTGAAATACAGTAAATCGACGTAGAATAAAATGGGGAATTCCTGTGCATCCTCATAAAGCACAGTTTATTACTGTAATTCTCTTCCCACTTAAATAGATACTAAAACGTACCATAGTAGTACGGATAATCAGCAAATTACTAGCTACTTCTCTGTGAGTTAATGGAGTGAAATTGGTTTCAAACCGTCCTCAAATTTCTAAAAGGTAGAAAAGTGAATTTTAACCATAGCTGGGGGGGGGGCAGATATGTGTAATGCAAAGTCAATAAAACAACAAAGAACTGAGAGGTAAAAATAAGTAAGCCTTTTACTAAAGAACTTGAATCATGACTTAAAAGAAAATAGAATATATGTCACTACTGAAATACAAAACATCTTGTTCAGATATCAGAGATGAAGTGGACTTTGATGTTGTTGTGTACTATCCTGACAAAGCCCATGTTACCAATTCTTGTTTTTTGTTTGGGAATGATGGTGACCTTATATCACATGAAGATTTGTGACTTGAAACATAAGGCAATACATTTTTTCCTGCCCCAACATAAAGAGCTTGTCTGTCTGAATATGTTTCATTTTTTCTTTCATTTTTTATAGTTATACCATTTTCTAAATATTTTAATTTGAAAAAAATTTTAAATGGATTATAATTTCTATTTTATACAATCTTTTACCAAAGTTCTTCAGTATCATTTATCAGGGACCACAGTTTAATGTCCCTATTATATTGAATATTTCTCTTTTTACCTCAAATATATGTAACTTACTTCTTGTATAATGCATGTACAGTGTGTATATTATAGGTATACATATGTATATTTGTACATTATATATAAATTACATATTACATACATATTGATATAATTTTATAGGAACATAGTTTTCAGAGTAAGAAAGAAAATAACTTTGAGGCATTGGATATAGTCCATTGTGGTATACAGGATTAGTAAGGGAGCTAATATCAGACTCACAGCTGCAGAACAGTTATAAGTAGTTGCAAGCGATGTCAGAGAAAAAAATTCTATATTATAATATTTTTATAGATCTGAGAAATTATAATAGGTTTGGAAGTGGTCTGCATATGAATATGTGTGTGTGTGTGTGTGTGTGTGTGTGTGTGTGTGTTTAAAACCTCTTTCTCCATCAAATTAAATTAAAAGAAAATTTAATATTTTTTCTGTGGCAGGACTCAAATGTTTTAAATTATAAAAATGTTCATGAAGTTAAGAATCAAAGCTTAGATTATAAACAAGTGAGCATTTAGGGTTGTTAAGCAAGCCCATCATCTTAATATTGCTGTTAGTATTTTTTGTTGTCTAACCATGTCTAGACTGCCTTCTGGCACAAATTAACTCCTGATTTCCCTCATTAGTGACTCAATACAAATGGTGGTATTATTATCCTTTTTACTTATAAGATTTTATTTTTACCAAAATATAAAAATTTGTTATATTTCAATTTCAGAGATAGAGAAAATACTGAAGTAATTATAAAATAGAGAAACCTGATCAATCAATCTTCCATGGGAGATGTGGTATGGAATTTATTATTAATTTGTGAATCTCCTCAGTTTCACAATATTGCCTAGTCTCTAATTCCTCTTGTTAGAACCATTGGAATTTATATATTTGAGGATAAGAGACTTCCAGGCAGTTCTAAACAATGTCTTTTCAACTTGGCCTAAGTCTGGTTAATGAACAGGTCTGACACTTTTGTCTTTTCAAAAATAACTAGGGATATGCATTTTTTAGTGATAGAGAAAAGTTGAATCACTTAATTTTCATCAAGATAAATCCATGTTTAATAGGGTAACTAATATTGCACAATATCATCAGCTAAATAAAAATAAAAGTGTTATAATTTATACAATTCTAACCAAAAATATATTTCATTTTGAATAGAATGTTAAAGATCAAGGCGATGGCAGTTGGAGATGTATGCAGAGGGATGCTCCCTTCTTCCATGACAGATCATCACTGCTGCATCTTCTACAGGGAAAGAATGCTGTGTCCTTATAGGCATAAGGAAGAGGGCAAAAGGGGATGCATTGCTCTGCCAAGCTCTTTTATGAGAGTATCTGATTATTTTCTTTACGTATTCTATCTGTACATAGAGCTTCCGCAGGATGATGCATTTAGATTATTGATATTCATGGGTATACAAATAAATCATAAATATATTATTATAGTATTCATAGATGATAGAGTGTCTCATTTTTTAAAAAATATAGGGTCCTCAGTGCCTTAGTTCACTGAGGTCTCAAATGGGAATGTTAGGTAAATAGGAACATTTTCTAGTGGTACAGGAAAGAAAGCTAGGTTTGGATTGCCTATTCTGCTTACATGGAGATAGAATTCAAGAATATTTTCTGAATCAGTTGTTAGTAGCTTTGGATTCTTCCCATGTTGATAGTATGGTTACAGGGAAATCTCTGAAGTACAAATTGGTAAGATAATCAGCATAGAATAGGCTGAAGTCTTAACCAGTTGAGAATTCTACTGTGCTGACCTATAGGCCACACATAATCAATTAAAATATGAAGGCAGACCAACATGCTAGTAGTTATTGCAGAAACTGATGATTAGAAAGAGGATGTATTTTTTTCTTCCAGCAAAAAATAAGATTGAGAGATCCTATCTGAATATCTTCCCAGGACTATGAGAATCTCTCTTGGGGAACACCACGGTTAACTTTTCATTTCTATTTCATACTAATCTGAATCTGAATGCACATATGTATTGAAAGAGTAGGAACATCAAATGAGAAAGAAGACTTGGGGAAGATTATCAGGATTATCTTGGCCTGTGGGTCACCCTAGAAGAATTTTCATGTCCAGACTTACTCTGATTTAAGATACCTTTCACAGGTAAGGATCTTGCAAATGGGGTTTCTATTTCTCCATAGAACAGCCTCTGTAAATTTCCCTGGAACTTCAGCAAGTTAATCTCTGTTGCTGCTGTTTTGTGGTAGGCCTCTCAAGTTCCAGATAGGTAATCTAGGATGATTCATTCTCCTCCAGCTCTCACACATTCTGCTGGTGATGAATGTTCAGGAAACACATTGATGCTCTGCCCTGATAATAAAGTTTTGGGACTGGTTTTGCAAATCTTTTGCTTTAACCAAGGAAACACTGTAATACTCAAATGCCAGGGAGCATTACAATCAAATTATATTGTCTGGTGCGGGAAAGCAATTTTTGCCAGTAAGATACAGGCTGACATAAATGAGGTGAAAGACAAATGAAGATATGCATGTTTTCTGTTTGAGGTGTATATTAACAGTTTTGATGTAGTGTTTTCTTTGCACAGCTTTAAAAATGGACTTTTTTCTGGTTTTAATCTAAGTTAGGTTTGGGAGGGCCTACGGCGGATAAAAACAAAGCATTTGAGTAATTGAGTAATATTCAGACAAGCCCAAGCAATGAATAAACTGGTGAAATCCAGTCACATCTGTGAAGAACTTGAATAAATCTTCAAGGCTTTCCTTATAAATATTCATTTACACAGAATGCACCAAGTACTATGTATGTTCATGTGTCTGCATATCTATCAAATGCCAAAAGTCCACTAACTAATCTCCATAAAATTTAAAATTAACTAATCTCCATAAAAGGTAGGTCATTAAGTAATGCTATGCTCTTAAGTTTAAGTTTTGTTCATCTAAAACTTGTGTTTGTGACCCCATCAGCCATTCTTGTTAACTCCCACTACTACATGTGTTTGTGATTCTGGGAAAATAATAAGTTGTATTTAAGGAGCCTTTCAAATCTTCAAGGCTTATATGTTTATTACACATTTATTAATGGCTTTTATGTGGCATTGAAGGACTTTGGAAACGGATCCTCATTAAGAAGGATTTTTTTATGGGAAAAAAAAGTGATATGAAAAAAGTAATAATGTAAGGTAGAATATTTTTCTAATTATACAGCATCATCCAAAAATTGTGCCATGTAATTTCAAATAAAAGAGAGATTATTAACATTTATGGTGTTAGAATAATTTAAACTATTTTAATATTGTTTGAATAGGTTGATTCTTCATATTGGTTTAAAACCTACTGCATTGAGATCTGTATACTTCTGTAAGAGAGTAGCCTATAAATGTTGACATTCCTTAAGTGGCATGTAAACTTTGTTTTCTGTTCCAATTTTAGTTTACAAAGAGGGAGGCCCTGTGAGAAGCTTGAACATTCTTCAATTTGGACTGAACTCTTAGGAAAGATTACATTTCTCATTTCTTTAAATGAAGTTTTATTCTGTTATTACTAATAACTCAGGATTTAAACAAAAAATACAGAATTTGCTGTGCATTGTCATGATATCTCAAATTTTATTCTTTTGTGATAAACTTTGTTCTTCTGTCAAGATATCATTTGAGATTAATAGAAAATTAATAGAAAGATTACCTACTGCTATATTTTATTTTCTTCTCTAAAAAATTTACTACTAGTATGTGAAAGGGTGATTCCCACAAGATATTTTATATTGCTCACTAATGAAAAACTGAGGAAACTCTCTTCCTATCTCTCCCTCTCTGTCTCTCTCTCTTTTCCTTGGAGTTTGAACATGGATCAATGCATGGCATTAAAAGAGAGGGTTTTTTTTTTTTTTTGGTGGGGGGGTGGTTGGGGATCTAGAATTTAAGCTATATTTGGCTGCAAAGCCTTGGCTCTTTCTACATTAACTGACTGCATAATAGAATAACAGTTTTAGGTTAAAAAAGAAATGATTTTAGACAGGACCATTCAGGAAACGTTCATGCAAGCAAGTCGTATATGTGCATGTCAACATCCTCATGTGGGAATGGTATTTATCTTAAACTATAATTTCTGAGAAGAAATTTCTGTCATTATTCATGCTCAATTTTATAAAATGTGGATTTAATTGAAGATAGTCCTGTTTTACAGAAAGGGCTCAATATCAACCCCCTGGAAATAGGAAAATATATTTCAAAGAAATCAGTGAATGAATGTCATTATGGTATTATATGGATTTAAAAAAATATTGTATTTGTTCTTTTTTATTATACATGACTGTAGAATGTATTTTAACATATCATATATACTTGGGGTATAACTTTCCATTTTTGGGTTGTACATCATGAGGAGTTACACTGGTATTTATATGTGAAAATAACAAACTTATGTCTGATTCTTTCTATTGTATTTCCCATTTCCATCTCCCTCTCTTCCCCCCATTCTTCTTTGTCCAAGCTGTTGAATGCCCTACATTGAGAGTCGGCATATCAAAGAGAACAATTGGCACCTTTGGTTGTTTGGGGGATTGGTTTATTTCACTTAGCATGATAGTCTCAATTTCCATCCATTTACTGGCAAATGCCATAATTTTATTCTTCTTTATGACTGAATAATATTCTATTGTGTATATGTACCACATTTTAAGAGAGGGTTTTTAAAAAGTATTATTTTGCAGCAGTAAAGTATTTTAAAATATTACAAATGAAAGTATTTTATCTCTTTTAAATGCTTTTTCTAAGATGAATATTATTTAATTTGAATTAAGAAAAAATCTTTATTTTTTTATAAAAAGGGAGATTTAAGTTAATGAATTTTGATTCAACTAAATTCATTTTTAGAAGCAGTATAGGTAAATATAAAAGGAAAGGAGAACTTCCCTTCAGATAGAAGGAGTAGCCCTAATATTCTTTGCTCCTAAACTTAGCTACCAAGTTCTTATTCAAATCAATGGTTAACCCTTCGTTAAACATTATGAAGTTCTCCAATATTTTTGCAAAATTGAATATTTGCAAAATATTCAATATTTTGAATTTCCTATTCCCATCTCCCCTCCTTTCTCTTCATCCTCCTTTGTCTAATCCACTGAGCTTCTGTCCTTCCCCTCCCCAACCCTTGTTGTGTGCTAGCTTCCACCTATCAGAGAACATGTGGAGTTTTTAAAAGTATATTTCCCAGATTCCCACTGAAGTTACATACTATTTCCGCAATCCCAGAAAGTGATTTTTCTCAGTCATATCTCAGCCCTGAATTCCTAGACAATCACGATCTGTTTTCTATAAACCAAGATTAATTATGCCTCTTCTGCAAATTCATGTAAATAGAACTCTAGTTTATATGTTTTTGTTTATAGCTTCTTTTGTCAGTGCAGTGCTTTTAATACCATCCATATAGTTGGATTCACCAGTTGTTCATGCCTTTGTATTGTTAAGTACATTTGCTTATGAGACAAAACTACAAGTGGGCTGATCATTCTCCTGTTGATATATATTTGAATTATTTTTTTTCCCTTTGGCTATTAATTCAACTACTCTAGACCTACTTATGTAATTTTTTTCCATTTCTCAAGGATAAATAATACTACAATTTCTGGTTATAGGTGTATGTTTATATTTATATAATATAGAAACATTTTGGAAGATAGTATCTTGTGGTTTTGACTTCAATTGATGTTTTTCTTTTTCTTCTTCTTCTTCTTCTTCTTCTTCTTCTTCTTCTTCTTCTTCTTCTTCTTCTTCTTCTTTTTTTGTACTGAGGATTAAACCCAGGGATACTTAACCACTGAGCCATATTCCCAGACCTTTTAAAAATATTTTATTTTGAGACAGGACCTCACTAGATTGCTGAGGCTGCCTATGAACTCACAATCCACCTGTCTCAGCCTCCAGAGCTGCTGCGATTACAGGCATGAACCACCCACCAATCCTGGCTTTCAATTTTCTTGATAACTAATGATGGTGAGAATATTTTCCTGGTCTTATTATTTCATTTGTATGTGACTTTTTTGAAATTTCTTTTTAAAGTTTTTTGTCTGTCTTTTTAACAATGGTTTGTGTTCTTTACATATCTTTACAGGACTGATGTGATACATGTACAATGTATATTTTATCATCTGTAGTTACATTTTTATGCTCTTAATGGTGTCTTCCAATGGACAAAATACTTAAAATCTCCATGCAAGTACAAATGATTTTAAATATTTATTTTCTTAATTTATTTTTTAGATATAGGTTGATACAATATCTTTATTTTATTTCTATGTGATGCTGAAGATCCATCCCAGTGCTTCAGGCATAGTAGGTGAATGCTCTACTTCTGAGCCACAATCCCAGTTTTACTTTTAAGAATTTCTAAGAAATCCTTCCTAATCTGAAAATTCCAAGTATACTTTTTCTGTTTCTTTTAAAAAATTGTAATCTTCATATTCCTGTCTGATGTATCTCAAATTAAACTGGATGGTGTGAGGTAGGACTTAAGTTCATATTTTTATTAGGAGATATCTATGTGTGAAAGTAGGGAAAAAAACTTTCCCTAATCTGTAAATTACATTGGCACCTTTGCTGAATATCAATCAGTACAGGTCAGTCTATTTCCACACCATCTATTTTGTTACCTTGATATTATTGTCTAAGAACAATTTCACACTCTTTGCTTTTGTAGCTTTATAATGGGTCTTAAAATCAGATGCTGTATCTTCTGACTAATAAATGTGCAAACAATAAGTCTGCAGTCTCCAAATCCATGGGCATCATGTCATAGACCACACAGAACCCTATTATGATAGCTATTCTTGAGAGGTAGACTATACTAAATGGTTTTTGAATTTAAGGAGAATAAAAAATTTCCAGTCAAAGGGAAAGATTCAGATACAGATAAGTACATTGAGTAGATTTGTTGATGCCTAAATTATAGACAAATGCTCTCCTAATTCTAAGGAATCCAACCTGAGATTACTTCATGAGTGAGTCTTATAAAAATTAATTGTAACATTAGTTGAATAAAGATGTTTCTTTATTCTCTTGTCTAAGAAGATTTCCTTTTTTGTGTGTTCTAAATGTATTTATTCCCCCACACCTATACATAGGTCATCCTTTCAAAATCTTATTCTTTAGTTTTTACTTCTCACAAGTGTATCTAACTTTCCACACCAACATTTTTTTCCCCTTGGGGGAGGGGCGTATTTTTAAAACATGAATGCCTAAAAACAAAATAAAACAAACAAACCCTCTGTAAAATTCCTAAAATGGTCAGTCTTGTTCCCAATCCACTGATTTATCTTTTCCCTTTGCACAATTATGTTTCTTAAAGCACCTGTTAATCCACTCATAGCATTTCATAATCATTTTCTCCAGAAATTTTTGGCGAAGTCCTTCTAGATAGTCTTTCTTCCTTTGAATGGAAAACTTCACTTTCTTCTTGGTTTCTTTCTCTTCTTCTTCAGTTTTCCACCACATATTACTCCATTTGTCATTGAACAAAGTGTTTTGATGGTAAAAAAAACAGATGGTAAACAATTTGGAGAACTGAATACTTGGATTTAAAATAAAAGGTAGGACCTTTCCATGTATGATGAGAGTCTTGAAACAAAACATAGTGTAACCATAGAGTAATATTAAAATAGTTTTATTGGGAAACAACTGAACAATCAACATGTACTTGATTTTGCTGTGCATATAGATTTAATAATGTATTTTCAAAAAATACTTTAAAACCTTTAAAAAAATAGAAAAGTCTAAAATTTTATTAATTAAAAACCTTCATTTTAAACATTTGATATGTTCAAAATAGTACCTAAGTCTTTGCACCTCCAAAGTTTTGGCTACTTAACCTCCTGAACTTACTAGTGTATTTATCAAATATTTCTTGAGATTGTCAGTGGTCTATGAATTTTGCTGATAATTGCAAATCAAGAAGTAATGAAATACAGTCTTGCTTTCAAGAACTTCACAGTCTAATGGAGAAGGCAGTAATTTACATATTCAATATTTGATATTACAGACTTAATTTGAATAATTTGAATCATGACACTGTCATAAGTACTACAACAGATGTGGAGCACAGTGGAGGTCAACTAAGTTTGTCAGTTGCAAAAGGAAGACAATAAAGTCTAAATAGAAAAAAATTTCACCTGATTTTTGGAGAATAATTAGTTATTTTCTAGACTGATTAAAATATTAAACCACTGTCATAGCTGAGGATATAGCTGTACACACATATATACATATGCATGTATAGAAAGACAAAAATAAAAGATCATAAAACTATCTGGCAGCTTCTGAATACCTACTGTAGTTCAGTTGATCACACAAGATCTGTGTGAATGTGTGCATATGACCACAAGATCTAGGACATGATGGGAGGAATGTTGTGAATTTCAGACTCTCAAAAGACTTATGTGAATTTCCAAGAGTTTAAATATATACCTCTCTATTTACTGAGATATTTAGGCAAGGGAAATGTCAGAAAGCTACAAGATTAGACACATTTTTTTTAAAGGAAGGAATGAAGAATCTGGTAAAAGTAAAAAAAAAATCCTGCTTAATTATATGAGTAATTTCTAAATATCTCTGTTCAGCCTAGTCACATGATCAAGATACGGCTTTTCTGGATATTGCCTTTAAGTTTATGACTCACTGGTTTAGGAATAGGGATCTGGGATCTTGAGTTTAACAGTTTTTCCTTATTGCCATATAATTTTAAAATATACTAAATTAGAACGTGTTTTTAATAATTTGCTGAGGTGAGCAAATTAAACGAAACCAGTGAATAAATACTTACAAAAGGGAGATATTGTTAAATGTTAGTCCTGAGATACAATTTAAAAGTTGACACTTGATTTTATAGAATTGATGAGATATAAGTGTTGAGAAAATTGGCAGTAGAAGTTGGGAATTCTTCCCAAATTGCTAGATCCTCCTGTGTTCTTGACACTCTCTGATCTCATTTTTGAAACAATCTTCCCACTCAGTGTACTTGGCTGTACTCCACACATTGTTTTTCAAACATATTCCTATCTCCAGGTCTCTATGTTTCTTATAACCTGGAATTCTCTTTCCTGAGTCATTCATCCAGCTCAGCCCTCATTGTTACTCAGGTCTTTGCTGAAGTCTTGCTTCATCTGAGACTTCAGTGCCCTTTCTCCATAAAGCAGCAGCCCATCCATACCTCTCTCCCTGTGCTCTGCCTCAATGTTTTACATATCACTTAGCTTTTTCCCCCTCCTTTTAAACAGTGTAATAAAAGCTGTATGAGATCTAAGAACATAGCACAGCTTGTCACAAGGTTGAACTCGATAATGTGGTTAATTGATAAATAAGTTATAAGATAAACACATAAAATGAAGATTACTATAACCTTTGAGATTCAAGGGAAAAAACTCCATGTTGGCATTTCAGGCATCTTTGTATGTTGTGAGGGAGATGATTGGGGGTAGTAGAGCACTTTATACTTTTGATAGAATAACTCATTCCAGAAAGTAAATTACTTCAAAGTCACCCACAAATGAGTGTTCTGTAATCTATTTTACAAAGAAATGACCTGCAAATATCAAAGATCCTTGAAAAAAAAATCTATGCTATTTGTAAAATTCGAGTTTCAGTGTTCACACTTTAGTGTTATTTCTAATGTAAACACTTTAATATAAAATGCACAGTCCACTGAATTGCCAAAAGATCTAAAATTTCAGCTTCAACTTGGTCTCTGGTACATTACCTATGTTTTTTTTTTTTTTTCCAAGAAATATTCCTGAATTGAAGTGACTCTTAGGAATTTTCTGTGAAATACAAACAGACTTGATGTCATTTTGAAAGGACCCTGAGTCCTTTCAGTTTTCTAAGCATATTTGGATTCTGGACGACCACAGACCTCAAGAGGGCAAATGCCAGACCATGTTTTGAATAAAAGATACAATATGGTCATTTATTATGTAAGGCAATAAACCCACATTATGCAATTTCACATTAGATTGTAGACTGTAACAATAAACCTCTTTTAAGAAATCAAATGAATAGAATGGATGGAAAATTTTTAGAAAGGAAATCACCCACAACAAATAGGCATAATACCTGCAGAATCTGTGCTATGTATTTTGATATATATCATTTATATTGCAGCTGTCTTCTAAAAAAACAGAGAATATAAACATTTTGAAAGCCTAGGTACTCTATGTGGATATATTTTCACATAAAGAATGTACAAATTGAATCTTATTTTATATGGACACTTGAACATACATAGAAAATCTACTTTTTAGAAACACTCTGAATATGTAAATGATATTTTATAAATATAGCCTTCAAAGTGAACTTCAATTTTAAAACATGAAAAGTAATTTTCATAGATCATAGCTGTAAGAGTGTAAATTTAAGTATTGTTGCAGAAAAATAAAATCTTATGTGAGGTAAATAATCAGTCATTCCAAAAAAAGTTTCAAGAACTCATTCTGAACAATTCAAAATGTTTGTTTTCTATATGGAGTCAGAGTTATATGAGAATGTCTTTAAAAAAAAACAGCTTGAATAAGTCTCACTAAATGAAATTTGGAACAATGAAAATTAGAAGAATATAAGATTTAAACTTTTTATTAACCTGAGATGAAATGAATTCAGGCATGTGACAGAAAAGATCAGAAATTAGCAAAAAAGGAGGTGTTAGATCATTAAATAATTGATTAATCTTTTATGGTGAATTTTTGTACTTATTTATTAAGCTGTAAGCATATCTTTTATATATGGTCTTGTAGTTTTCATATACCTGCCAAATATTATTCCTACTTTTTTACAAGGAAGCTTGAGAAGATTATATGTATTTGTCCATTTCTTCATGGAGAGATTTCCTCCTTAGACAACTATGAAATAATCAGAATTGGACTAGTCCTCCCATTATAAAAAAAAAAAAGCTTAGAAAAATATGTTATGTAACTATTTAATAGAAAGTGCTAGGCTGAAATTGCTGAATGAAGGGAAATATGAATTGAGCCTCATTTTCATTTGAGATCTTTACCCAATGACAGATTCCTGACAGTATCCCAGGAGCAACCTCCCACAGAGCTGTGCAGCAGGAGACTGAAATCTGTAGTTTGAGGCTGGAGAAGCAGTTGCTACTATTTGCAGAGATTTGTAGAGCAGAGAGTCAAGCAGAGAAGGATCCTGGAAGTTTGTGTGGTGGTTTAAACAGGATCCTGATTAAGGGAAGAATTATGTGAGCACAGGATGAGACTCCTTGAGCCCTAATGGGGTGAAGCGGCTACAAGACTGAGAACGAATGGAACTACTAGAGGTTGTATGGTGTTGGGGGACTAAAAGTTCTCCTTTCAGGCTGAGTAGAGAAACCTTGTTTGTTATTTAGCCAACATACCAAAAAGTTCACAGCCTGTGAATGATCACCAAAACCTAGAATAAGGGTGACAGTAGGCTTGCCTTTGCAAGGTTTAAAATCAATTTTCAAATGAAATAAGAGAAGTTCTTAGTAAAATGCCTGTTTTCCACAAAAATATAGAAATCTATTTTAAAACAATGACTTTTTACATTACATCAAATTAAAAATGCATTATGTAATAAAATAAGACTAAAAGCAAGCAAGGACAGGTGCTCTATAAAGAAAATAACACAATCAGTACAAACAGATCCCAAAACATGCACCCTCCCTCAAATATTTGGCATAACCAAAAGGCTTTAAGAATTAAGGATTATAAATATATGTAGTTATTTCAATTTCCAGTCTAGAATTCTGTAGCCAATATAAATATCTTTCTAAAGTGAAATTCCAATAAAGACATTTTCACATATCAAAAGATGAGAGAATTTGTTTCTACAAAATATATGCAACAAGCAATATTAAAGGAAAAGAGGACTCACTGAAAAAGGCACTATGTGGAAATTGAGAGGAATAGTGTAAAAAATGGTAAATGTGTAGTCAAAAAAGAAAGTATATTTTTTCTTTTCTTAATTTCTTAAAATACAAATACTTTTTAAAGTAAATATTACTATTGTCAGGTGGGATTGATGTGTAGGAATAAATGTGTTATATCAGTAGCTGAAAAGCCAGAACTTCATAAAGGAATGAGTATTGTGAACAGAGAAGAATGAAGTCTATAAAACCAATTTCAAGTAGATGACAATGTCAGTCACCTATTGTAATTTCTAGAATAGCCACTAAAATAAAATGGAGTTAGAGCTAAAGATTAAACAAAATAAATATGGTGGTTTAAGAACACACAAATATGAATGAAAACAAAATAGAGAACTTAGAAAAAGATCCATATGTGTAGGTTAGTTGACAAAGTTGCCAAAATACTCCTCCATTCAATAGGAGAATATAACTCTTCTCACCAAGTAGCTAGATGAGTTGAATATACAAATAGAGATTGCACCTTTAACCTTATTTCACCCCAATGAAAAGAGTTAAATAAAATTGTCATAAATCCAATCATGAGAGCTAAAATTATATTAAAACGTATAAAATATTTACAATATTTCAAATTATGAATATCTATCAAAATTTTGAAAATGTGATCTTCAAAAGATACTTAATAAATTTAGAAGAAAAGACAAATTCAGAGTACATATTTGTAATACAGATATCTGACAAAGAACTTGTATGTAGAATATACAAATTATTCTTAAAACTCCACAATAAAACAAACAAACACAGTTAAAAAACCAATGAAAAGGGGCTGAGAATGTGGCTCAAGTTGTAGGGTGCTCGCCTGGCATACGTGGGGCGCTGGGTTCAATCCTTAGCACCACATAAAAATAAAAAATGAAAGATGTTGTGTCCACCGAAAATTTAAAAAATAAAAATTAAAAAAATTCTCTCTCTCTAAAAAACAAACAAACAAACAATGAAAAGCCTTACTGGCAGTTAAAATTTGTTAATGCTTAATTGTCAATAGATTTTTTAAAATTTTAATTTGTTATATATGACAAGAGTACATTCCAATTTATATTACACATATAGAGCACAATTTTTCATATCACTGGCTGTACACAAAGTAGAGCCATATCCTTCATGTCTTCATACATGCAGTTAGAGTAATGATGACCACCTCATTGGTGATATAGCTCAGTTGGTAGAGTGCTTGCCTTGCATGAACAAGGCCCTGGGTTCAATCTCCAGCATGAAAAAAAAAAGAAAAGAAAAGAAAAAAAAAAGAAATCAATAGATATTTTTTATTAATTTTTAGAAAAACCAAATTAAAGCCACAATGATACTGAGATTCAAACACATTTCAATGGTTAAAATTAAAGATTGTAAATATCAATTGCTGATAAGGATGAGACAAAAATAAATCCTCATGTATTATTTGTAGGAGTATAAAATAGGCCAGGCATCATGGTGCATTCCTGTAATCCCTGTAGCTTGGGAGGCTGTGACAGGAGGATTGTGAGTTCAAAGACAGCCTCAGCAAAAGGGAGGCACTAAGCAACTCAGTGAAACACCGTCTCTAAATAACATACAAAATAGGGCTGTGGATGTGGCTCAGTGGTTGAGTGCCCCTGAGTTCAATCCCTAATACCAAAGAGAAAAAAAAAAGTATAAAATGGTGACATCACTGTGAAAAAATATTTATCTTCTTTAAAGTTATTCATATATGTATATACATACATATATATATAATGAATTATCTAAATTTCTAATTGTATTTATACAAAGGAAACAAAAATATGTCTATAAGTATACATCTAAGATTATAAAAAATTTATTCCCTAGCTACAAAGTGGAAAGAATCACTATGCCCATCAATAGATGAATGACCAAACAAAATTATAATAAATTCAAATAATGGAATTATATTGAGCAATAAATTTTAAGCAATTATCAACATACACAAAGTTACAGATGATATGCACTAGTAACTGGACATTTTGACTATTGATTACTTGAATTGAGGGTCATCAAAATGTTGCAGACTGTATACACACTGGATTTCAAAAACTTAGTACAAGGAAAAGTAAAATATCTTATAAATGATATTCATAATGATTATATGTTGAAATTATATACATATGTTTTTGTCTAAGAAAGATATATTATTAAATGAATTCATTCTTGGAAAATTTTCAGGCTAAGAATTGAAGAAAATAATAGGATATTCCAAGAAGTAGGAATTACCAGGTCAGGGATTAGAAGGTATGTAAATTTAATGCATGTTTGAAGAATATCAAAAAACAGATTAGTTAGAGCACACAGCTAACAATAGGAAGTAATGGAGACCAATGAATAGTATTGTTATTTTGTTTGAAGTTGCATGAATTTCCAGGATATTAGATAATTCTATTCAAATGTAAACCCATATACTTTACAATGCCAAATTTAAAGGTTGTTGCCATTACTGTGGCAAATGTTTTATCTATTTGTGACACTGTACCATTAGTGCGGATAGATTAAAAAGATAATGTCTTCCATTAGCACATATAGTGAATCAATTGTCTATGGAATTGATTTTTTTTGTAGTTTCATGTTTAATCTACCCATTAGGAGTATGCCTAACCTCCCTCTTTGTTTTGTAAATAAGTATGATAATAATCCTGAAATTTATTTTAGGTTTCTCAAAATCTACCTTGAGTTTTCTGATGCTCTGTATTAATTCTTCTTATTATTTTTATATAAATTTTATTTGAATATGCTTTTTATGTTACATTTTAATATAGCTTTTAATATTTAATATAACTTACTATTGTTTTAAAAAAGGAAACACAAAAAAATAATTGTATGGCATTCAAAAGGCAATGCTGGTATTCAGTGAAATGTGCACTCTTTTTGGAGTCCCAGATGAGTTTTCCTCCCTAGAGGATATCATTACTACTGGTTTCTTTGTGTTTGTCTTGAGAGTTCTCTAATACATGTAGAAGTGTATATGAACTCCATTCTCATACAAATGGCATTGTTTTAATGCACAGACTTTTAAGCCTTTCTTTTTGTCTTATCAGTTTGGCTTTAGCAAGTGTGACAAACTGCAGCCCATATATCAACTGTAGCCCATTTCTTGTTTATGGAACCACAGTCACTTGTTGCTGTATTGTTTATGGCTACTTTCACACTGCAGTGACAGAGCTGAATAGTTGCTACAGAGACCTTCTGACCTACAAAGACTAAAATATTTGCTCTTTTGCCCTTTCCAGATAAAACATACCCTGCTAGTTCTTGATCTAGAAGTTATCGTAAGACCTGCGTATTAAGAGGCTCCTAATACTTTTTAACACTTTATAATGTCCCACTATGAAAGGGCATTTGGGAGTTAGGAAAGTATCTTTGGTAACTATGATGAGATATAAAACCCATAAGAACACATGTTTGTATTTCACGCCATTGAGTATACTCTATGAACAGTGATGGAAACATTCCCCCTTATCTCCTCTTCCTGTCTTTCCTTTTACTCTATTTTCATTTATTTTACTTTTCTGAGAATTTACCCCTATATTTTTATCTCACTATTTTAATTATCACCATATAACATTTGACCCCAAAATAAAAATTATAAATATGTCAGTGTGCTAAACTAAATTCTATATTCTCTCCACAATCTCTCTTTCAATTTTATACCTACATAGTTGAAATACTATCTAGATTTCAGCACACACTTGCAGTTTGGGGATCTTATTGGCTTATTTATTGTAGTCAACAGTAAATAAGGACTAATGCTTATATTAAAGAATTTTTGTTACAATTTTTATTGTAATCTGGATCCTCTCAAGAAATCAGATAGAAACTATATTATCTGAAATCTTGAACACTAAATTAACAAAAACAAATGCATTTTGCATCAGTTGAAATCATCTTTTCCCCCTCCTCCGTTAATGTGGCATAGTTCTTCAAATGATTGTTGTTGTACATTTGAGAACAGTAGTGTCTAAATGCAGTGCTTACAGGTGATGTGTGTTAAAGTTTCCTTACAAATACACATTTTTTAAAATACCTCTATCAGTTAAGTAAAAAATGCCACGGCACCATTACACATCTCTCTTAGGAATAAAGCAAATCATATGTGCCATATGGAAATGTTTCTCTGTATCACCTGGATAAATAAAGATCTATTATGTTGAGACCGTTCACCTTTTATAGCTTAAACCAACTCAGGAAGCTGCTATGTAGACATCTGCTTTATTGTCACCACTAGTTCAAGACAGGCTCATTACACACCTCTAGGTCTTAGTCTAGGGTCACTCATGCTGGCCAGGGGATCTCCCAGTGTAATAGAGATCATTTGGAGAAAGTTTATTATTATTGAACAAAGATAAAAATGGCTCTGCATTAAAATCCATTTTGGTATTTCATGTTCGAACTAAACATATGATTGAGTATTTGCAAAATGACTGAGAGAATGTTTATTTTAATTTTACATAGTGGACTTTTTTTTTCTTAAAAGATTAAAAAGAGACCCAGACAAAAATAGATAAATTACTGACTATAAAACCAGAAATAGTGTTGTGAAAAACCATAATGTCTGTCCATCTAAGGACTGTGAATGCTAAGTAGAAATAAGTCCCTTTTATAGTACATTATGATAATACTTAATCTCTTTTATGTTTTATGACTATTTGGAACTGGAACACTTTACTGGGGAAGAGTCATTGGTAATTGCAGTTGCTAAATAGAAAGTTATTTAGACAGCCAGTATAATGATGTATGTTCTCCAATCTCTGAAAATAAATGTCTTGAGTGTAAAAATTAAGGGTATAAAATATAATTAGAAATCATTGACATTGTTCCCAAAGGGTGGTGCTTCTTGCCAGTGACAGAGGTCACATTAGAATATAAACTAGGTATATTACAAGTGCTACTAAATAGAAAACCTAGTCCTGCTCTTTTTGTTGATGATCTCAAAGATCTCATTAAGTAACAAAGTTCAAGAATTATGCCATGCATGATTTGTGAAATGCTGAAGAATTAAATCCTAGCCGCTTATTGCTTGTCTACCCCATTTGATACTGTGGTCTTGGCTTGGAGTGGCTGACATGTCAGTAACTTGACAGAAAAATGGCATTTGTTTAATGTAAATGATAATCATCATGCTGCCTTTTGTTCTAAAGCACTATGAGGTTAATTGGGCAGATATGAATAATTAGCCAGGCTAAAATCGCCTCTTCTGTAAGTTAGAATTATTAATCCAGAGGCCTTAATTTAGAGCTCCTCTGTTATTTTTCTGATAGACTCATGTAGATAGTTTAAGGAAGAAAATGCTAATGGTAATAGCCTAACTTTAAAAGTTTTCTATGACTAAGTATTTCAGGAGAGTAAAATTTCACTGTGGGAAGATGACTTTTATATCTAACCTTTTGTGCCATTATACAAAAAGGGAAATGTGAGAATAGGTCTTATCAGCAACTTTTAATTTGCAAGTTTGCTTATGACCTTCAAAACAATTTCACACTAAATATAATCTTAGATTCCATGAATAAACAGTGGCACACCATTTGACATAGATAACAATGCATTGCAGACTTTGTATCTTATAGGACCATAATTAAGGCCACATCCATTGTGTTTCCATATAGTAAGTAATTACAGAGGTGATTGGAACATTTCTAAAGAGGATTCATTTAATTTATCAAGCAGTGACTGTTATGGAATAAATGAGCAGAGTCACCCTTCAGCTAAATTGTCTTCCCCTCCTCTACCTATAAACTATAAATGGGCTGAATGTGATGATTTACTACAGTCCACTGAACTTCATGCCCTACAGTTAAGTGTAGTTCCCAAAGTGGAGACCACCATTGAACCCAGGAGTCTATGTGGAGGTAGAATACTGCATCCTGCAGCATTTCCTTCCTGAAAATCTGTTTTTTTTCCCTCCTAAAGTTCAGTTTTCATATACAACTAAATCATATCTTACGTGTGAAATAGGTGCTGAATCTGGATCTCCTTCTTTTATTTATTTATTTATTTATTTTTTGGATCTCCTTCTTAATCATCAACACCCTTTGAATCTCTTAAATATGTAAGACACAAATACTTGAATGATTAAATGCAAAGACTGGCTTTTCTTTCAGTCTTAATGTGACACTATTTTATTAACTTTTTATAGCTATAGTTAATTTTTTATGTGTACATGCATTTTTATCATTATTTAGAGTTAATAGTTTTTTTAAGAACACTGTATAATGGGTAATCTATGACTTTACTTACTTCATTAAGCCTTTAGCCCAACATGGAGTTCTTCTCTAACCATGGGAATTCAGTTGTGAACACCACTAGGGAACAGATATGCTATTTATACTATAGAAAACTTAAGGATGTGGGCATTATTATAAAAAGCTTATAGTGAACTCTGTTTGCAGATGCCACGAATTATTAGGAATTGTTTATATATATTGTTTTTCAGAGAACAAATAGATGTCTTTAAAATTACTTATTTAAAGCTAATTCAGGTGAAATTTGTAAATGAATGAAGGCAAAAGAGAGCATTGAATAAGATGAAGATTAAAAATATTTTATCTATGCAGATATTATCTCTGTCAATACTAATTTCTACATGCTTTGGAAGATAAAAAGTAATAGAATTAAAAAAGCAATGTTTTAGCTTATTCAAGGATTTACATTGATTTTGTTAGTGTCTGTCATTCCTGAAAAGTAATAAATGCAAGAGAATTCTCTCCATTTTTCTTAAATTCATTCAAAGTTTGCATTTCCCAATTCATGGTTTAAGTTAAATATTAAAAACATATTCCTGTCATCATAAATATTCATGTTTTCTGATTGGTGAAAATTATGAAAATATGGAATATTGTACTTTCCTTTTTGAATACATTTTCACTTTCCCCATTTAACAAAGTGAATGCAAACAAATAATTCAGTTAAATATACTACATCAACATTAGAATATTATTAAAGGTATTAATAAGGAGTCTGTTCGGCCTCTGCATAGATTTTAACATCTTCTACCCTCAAAATATTCACTTACAGTGAATATTTTGCAAGTTGCATCTTTTGCCTAATTCCAGAGCCAGGAATTTGAGCACTTCTCCTCACTGCATCTTGGTATCAGAGTTGCCATGAAAAATATAATGGAGTCAAGAACTGAATAGAAATACTTAACTCACATAGAGAAGAAACAGAGCAAGATCAGTTTCATTAGTGGGTGTTAGTCTCTCATGTCTCCAGGTTCATCCTGAAAGGGATAGAGAGCAATTTTCCTGCACATAACTTTCTTTTTCTCTGGAAGAAGGACTCTTTCCATTCCATATAGGGGAAAAAATAGGGTAATGGAATTGGTCAAATGCCATAAAATGCCCATGCTTAACTATTCAGTCTGAAATGGAAAAAATATACTTACACAAGTTGTGAGATATACTTACACAAGGTGTATGTACAAAAGAGGATGTGAGAATTCATATTATATTGGCAAGAAAGTTACAGACCCAATACCTATTCTTATTCTTGGCTTTAAATACTAAAGAAGGAGTTGATAGACTGTGTGTACAAGACTGCCTTTTCCAATATAATATATATGACCAAATTTATATAAAAATTTCATCAGATACAAGGATGATTGTGATCTATAATTGCAGTAATTCATTTATTATCAGATATGTATTGTTGCTTATGATTAGAGAAAGATGATTTCATTAAAAAGCAGAATATTTATAGAAACAGACAATAACCAATAGGCGATATAATGGAAGACATGATTTTTTTTATAGGAGAAAAAAAATCATGTATAAAAACAACATAAAATGAATATAAGGAATGAACAGCAAATAAGAAATTTCATGCAATATCCTGAAAGAAACAAGAATATAGTTGAACACAGGGAAACATTTGCAAAAAAGAAAATCTTTGATAAAATGACTGAATTTTTATGGAATTGATTTTGAAAGCTTGGTCCTTCTCCCCAATACTGATACAATAGTTATTACAAGATTTTGAGAAAAGGGAAAAAGAAGGTTCTTTGCTTTGCTAGTAATGGAGAAAATATATGGATTCTCGTCATAGAGTCTGCCATTCTAACTGCTAGGGGCCACAGAAGACTGTTTTCCAGATAATATCAATAGATATAATTAATGTTCAACTTTATCCTTAAGGGAGCTCTTTTCCCATTTATCAGATGCAGAGTTTTTTTGTTTTTTTTTTTTAATTCAAGGGGGTAGTAAACAAAAGGACAGATAACTCAGGACAGAAAGAATGTCAATTTCGTTTTCTCCACAGTTTTAGGAAGGGGAAGAAAATGAGGACAGAAGCAAACAAAACAAAGCAAAATAGTGATTGAGCAATAAAGTTGACATTCAAAACATAAAGGAGACCCCTGTTTTATAAATGGGTCTTCTGTTATTGAATGTCAGCTGAATTCAGCAGTGTAACATTAATTATAAATATTATGCAATCACAATAAAAAGTTCATTTTTGTGAACCCTAAATAAATCGATTTTAAAAATTTATTCAGAAGAATGATTATGCAAGAAAAATCTGGGAGTCATTAAAGAAGAGCAACAGGAGACACTTTGAGAGTGTTGCATACTAAAGCATGTTACCAGAGGAGTGAACCTGGCAAGATGGTGGAATAGAAGATTGCCTCATATCCCTCTATAGTAACAATAATTTTCTAGCCATCCATGAACCAAAGTGCCTTTATGTGAAATGTCAGATTCAAATAGTGAAAAACTAGTTGATCTAAGACCTAGCAGTGCTATTTTAAGAGGGCATATCCACATACAGATTGCAGACTAACCTATTGTATTCCCAGTTCCAAATCTGGAATCTGTTCCATCCCCCATGTAAATTAGCTATCAATCTATTTAACCTAGGTCCTGTCACCAGAATTATTTGCTAAAGGCACTGGCAAGAGCTATTCCCAAGGTGTCTTGAATGGCAGACAACTGACATTTATCTTTGATGTGGACTCTAAAATTGCCCAGAAACTGAGCTACAGTTTTTCTCAGCTGCAATCTGAGACCAGTCTTTCCTATGTAGGGATCCAGGGAGACTTATGTCCATTTGAGTTACTGGGATAGATTTGCTTACTTTTTATTCCTACTCTAGATCATGAACTGGCTATAAAACACAACTAAATGTCCTCTCCTTGATAGTCTGAGTGCAGTCCTGTCTACCCAGTACCAAATTGGAGAAAAGTCTGCCGGTACCTGCAGTGAGAGCCCTATAGACATGTTTCTTGGATGTAACATGAACCTTTAGGCAGATCTTGTGATTTTTTTCTTTTCTGTTTTACCACTGGCCCCCTTCAAATCCTCATTCTTGTGATCAAGTCAGAAATATTTCAGACATGTCACTCAGAGTGATAGACATGAGTTTGTTAGAAGGGATAGAAAGGGGGAAAAGGAGACACTCCTCAGGGAAAGAATGGATCCTGTCAGAGAGAAGAGAGGCAGAGGGTATCTTCTTCACTCCAGTCTTATTTGGGGATTCCAGGAAAAGTCTCTAGAGAATCCTACCCAGGTCCATCTCTTTTGACTTTTAACTGACGGGAGGATGACATCAGATTTTCAAATCCCCACTTCCATGAAAACTTTAAGCCACTTTGGCTCCATAATGAGTGATTCTAACTAGAACCTGTTCGTACATATTTTATGGTCAAGGAAGATACCATTATCTCCCTGAGTTCTAGTATCTGGTCTGTGTAAAGGTCACAAAAATACCTCATCCACTCCAGGACAGCTTGTATTCTTATCGTCAGTATTTTGGCATTCTGGGCCTGCATTTATCCTACAGGTAACAGGTAGTTTGCTGAGGAATATAACTTTTCCTGTCACCTTAAGCCAAACAAAACTGCAGGTCATTTTTTTTTTTTTAAGAAAGCATGTGGGGGGTCAGCATGGTGGGCCCATTTTATAGAATTATTTCCTTACCCTCATGTTTCCACAACTCACATCTGACTGCTTCTTACCAGTTCAAGACCTTGTCTACAACAGTTCCAGCCCAGAAAATCAACAAGTGATATATTGGGAGCCTTCCTAGGGATCCAGAAGGAACCTTGCCTACCTGTGCACATGGTAGTGGTCCCACTGCTTGTGATGCTTAAGCAGACATTCATCTCAGCATCAGCTCTAGTGACCAAGGCCCTGGAGGCTATTGAGTCCACCACAGGATCCATACCTTAATGCCATTCAAATGTAATTCTGGAAGCTTATTTGCCTGGGGATGCAAGGGCAGAAAGATTTTTTTTTTAACCTATCCAAACCAGTCTATAAAGACCTGAAAAAGTAATTGTTTTAAAAGCACAGAACTAAAGCAAGTTTATGTGGAAGGAATAAGGAATTAGGAAACATGACTCTCTCACAAGAAACTAATAAAACTTCAGTAAGCAACTGCAGAGAGTGGAAAATCTATGAGTTGACTCAAAATAATAGTTCCAAAAAATTGTCTTAAAAAATTCAATGAGATGCAGAAAAATATTGACAGACACTAAATAAAATTAGGCATATAATGCATGAACAAAATAAGAAGCATAATAAAGAACACAGACGCACACACATACATGCATATACCTATACCAAACAGAAATCCTGCAGTTGAACTATACAGAGACAAAACTGAAAAATTCAATAGATTCCTCCAACAGCAGAGGTATCTTATATATAAAAAAAGAATTAGTAAACTCTAGGACAGGTAATTATGAATTACCTTATTAAAGGACCAAAAAGAAAAAAAAGAATGAAAAAAAAATAACACATGGGACACCATTAGCATATGAATTTGAAAATATTAGTAGTTCCAGGAAAAAAATTAAAAAGAGGTAGAAATCTTATTTAAAGAAATATTGCCTAAAAACTTCTCAAATTTTGAGAGTAAGATTGACATCCAGATTCATGAGCTGAAAGCATCCCAAGAAATATTAACACAAAAAAGAAAAGTTGGAGACATAATGTCTTTTTTCTTTTGGTTACCATAACAAATACCTGAAGTTAAGTAACTTGTTACGAAAAGAACTTCATTAAGTTCACAGTTTTGGAGACTGAAAACCTAAGACAGGTTGTTCCATTTCTTTGGCTTCTGATGAAGACCTTTAGACTATATCACTATAGGGCAGATGGAATCACATAGAGTGAGCCACAGAGCACTTCTTGCTCTTTTATAACCTTCTCTTGTAAGAGTTAATCCATTTCAGCAAGACATAACTTTCTCCATGAGGCCAACGTTAATCCTTTCAGAGGGCAGTTACAAAATCATTTCTCTCCCTGCCCCACCACTGCATTTGAGTACCATTATATTGGTAGATTAAGCCTAAGCCTGAGCACATATTATAATCAAATTGTTAAAAGCCAAAAGGGGAGCAAAAATATCTTAAAATCACCAAAAAAAAAAGATATTTGTCATATAAAAGGAGACCATAAGGCTTATGGAGGACTTCTCAACAGATATCTTGCAAGCCTGGAAGAAGATGAACAAAATATTAAAAGTGTTGAAATAAGATTTTTAAAAGCTGCCAACAAAAAATACTATACCCAGTGGAGTTTTGAAGAGTTTAGAAATGATAAAGAGGATTTTATGTTGAAATGAAAGCTCACTAACAACAACATGCAAACTTATGAATGTATAAAATTCACTTGCTGTTGTAAATATATACATATATATATATATATATATATATATATATATATATATATATATATATAAAACTTTCATCACTAATATATAAGCTAAAGTCAAAGAAGTATTAAAATAAATATAGCTACATTAATTTGTTGATAGACACAAAAATGAAAACATACATTGTGACATTAGAAGCATAAAATATGCGAGGGAGATGGGAAGTGTTAAGTCTTTGTACTTGATTAAATTATAATCATTTTCCCATTCTAAAATATTAAATTAGCAAGGGAATGTGCAAGTACAATTTTTCTTTATCCATTTATCTTTCAACAGACACTTTTTCCCCCCAAGTTGATTGTTGTTAATGACAGTGTTATCAATATGAGTACAGTTATTCTTTACAATGTACACTTTATTTTTGTTGAGTCTACATCCCACAGAGGAAATTCTGGATTACATGGTAGTGCTATTTTTAATTTTTAGGTAGTGTTATTTTTAATGTTTTCCATTATAGCTATACCAATTGATATTTTCATAAATTGTTCAAAGATTCCTGTATTTTCCACATACTTAACAAAACTTGCTCTCTCTTGCCTTTTGGATAATTGCCTTAGTAACAAGTGTAAAATGATATCTCGTGTTTTGTATTTGCATTTCCTCTTATAGTTGGAAAGGTTGATGATTTTTTCATATAATTGTTGAACATTTTTATGTCTCCAGAAAAATGTGTATTCAGGTCCTTTGCACGTTTTTATAAAAGGTTATTTACTTCATTAATTTAGGTATTTTTTGGTATTGAGCTGCTTGAGTTTCTTATATATTATCTGTTAACTCCTAATTAAATATTTGGTTCTCGAATTCCTTGGGCTGCCTTTTCATTTTGTTGACTGTGTCTTTTGTTGTGCATGAGTACTTTAGTTTGATGTAGTCCATCTTTCTAGTTTTTGCCCTTGTGGCTTGTATTTCTGGTATCATACTTAATAAAAGCCACTGCCAAAACAATGTCAGATAAATATTTAAAATAATGTGTAAATTTAGGATCCTTATTAATAAATTCATTTACTTGTGCAAAATTCGATTACAAAAATATTTTTCCATTTAAATTTTATTTGATATAGCCTTAAAATTACAAAATGTATATCCTTATCAAATATTTGTATCAAATATGATTCCTCAGAGAGCACAAGATTTCTTTTAAAAAGTGACCATTAGATATTCACCATATAACATTGATGATAACAATAACAAGAGCTTTTCCCCTATGCTTTTTTTCTAGGGGTTTTATGATGGCAGATCTTAAATTTAAGTCTTCAAATTATTTTCAGTTAGTGTTTGTACATGATGTAGAACAACAATACAATTGTATCCTTTTGCATGTGAATATCTCATTTTTCAAACATTGATTATTAGAGACTTTTCTTTCCATGTTGAATATTCCTGGTTGAAGGATTAAAAACTTCATTAAATTATGAGATGAATCAGTATGAGAATCTAATGTACAGCACTGGTGTTATGGGTATATTAGTTTATTGTGGTAATCATTAAAATTTTTTTATATTATGTCAACTAAGCATGTTGTGCACTTTACAGCTATATAGTCTTTTTTTCTTTTTAAGAAAATTAAAGAACATCAAGAAAAAAGATAAACTACTATAAAAATTCAATTAAGCTCCATAAATTAAAAAAAGTGTGTGTTACTGTCGCATAGATAGAATAGAGAAATTACACATAAAAGAAGATTTAGAAATATATCTGGAGCTGGGTGTGTTGGTGCACTCCTGTAATCTCAGTGGGTCGGGAGGCTGAGACAGGGGGATTGCAAGTTCAAAGTCAGCCTCAGCAAAAGTGAGGCACTAAATGACCCAGTGAGACCCTGTCTCTAAATAAAATTACAAAATAGTGCCTCACATCTGGGGATGTGGCTCAGTGTTTGAATGCCTGTGAGTTCAATCCCTGGTACCTCTTCTGAAAGAAAGAAAGAAAGAAAGAAAGAGAGAGAGAGAGAGAGAGAGAGAGAGAGAGAGAAAGAGAGAGAGAAAGAAAGAAAAATATCTTTCAAGAATTTAATTTATAATAAAAATGGAGAAAAGCAGTTCACTTTAATATATAGTCCTGGTACAAGTGGATATCCAAATAGAAAAATATAAAATTCCTCCCGTTATTCAATAGGATAAATATTAAAGCAAGTGAAAAAAGAAGTTAAATACCATAAAAACATGTAAATAATTTATATTGTTTTCTTGTTTTTTAAGAGAGAGTGAGAGAGAGAGAGAGAGAGAGAGAGAGAGAATTTTTTTTAAATTTTAATATTTATTTATTTTTTAGTTTTCGGCAGACACAACATCTTTGTTTTTTTTTTTTTTTTTGTTTTTTTTTTTTGGTATGTCGTGCTGAGGATTGAACCAGGCCGCATGCATGCCAGGCGAGCGTGCTACAGCTTGAGCCACATCCCCAGGCTTATATTGTTTTCTAACCAGATAATTTAGAAATTTTTTTTATGATTCAAAAGCTAAAATCCATAAAATACTGATAAATTGATCTACACAAACAATTGAAATTTGAATATATTAATTAAAAAATGAAATGATAAAAAGAAAAAGTCATGTTTACAACACTGAGCACAAAGTCTTAATATTTCCAATAAACAGCGTGTTTCTAAATATTGAGAAGTCCAACAGCCCAATAAAAAGTGGAAATAGTTTAAAAATAGTTCCAAAATTATATCTGAGATTATATGGAGATGCTCAGTCTAGTTTTAATAATACAAATACAGATTAAAAGTCAAATAGCTACTGTTGATTTAGTAAAAAGTGATAATTTTGTTATGGTTAATAAAAAATACTAATCTCTTAGAGGCACTATTTTGTAAAGTGTGTATAGGAGAAAAAATGTGAGGGCTGAGCCTTAAATTATTGAAGCAGAAAATGTGGAAAATAGATGAAGGATCAGCAAATATTGACATATATTGAAGCTATATGTTCAGTTTATAATCAGTTTGTCATTCTCTCCTTTTTATTTTTCTGTATTTGAACATTTCCATAATAGAATGAAAGTGTTCAGATGCAAACAACAAAAGCTGTGTTGATGAGTCATATACCCTCCTCCCAGGCCAGAGGTGGGGAAAGGGGTGACGGGAAACAATGGAGCCCACATAGGAGCAGAATATGCTTCGGTTTCGAAAAATGAAAACAAGCCTGTGAGAAAGCACTTTTATTTCCATCTTGCTGGAAGAAGGACTTGATTAGAAACTTGTTAAAGAGTGCCACTTATCAGAGCCTGGCCACTGTAGGAAATAGGAAGATGTGCTTCCAGTATACAGTTCCTACAGCCTCATGAAGATAAAACATAGTGAGTGACAACAATTGTGGACAGCAGTGTATAAGTGCCCATAGTAGTCATGGTATTAGTTTTGGACAGGTTTCACTGTAAACATTATTTTGCCATGTTTCCTGACTACTAATAGATTATGAGCACACTTATTATTGGATACCATTACATAATGACATATCTGTAATATGTTGGCACATATCTATATACATGGGATTTCATATATCTAGCATTATACTAATGGGAAAACATTTCTCAACTTTTATATTTGAGTAGGTGAATGTGGAAAACTTAAAAAATATATATATACAAAAATGAGTTTTGGTTTTAAATAAATCTGCTAATTAATATTCAAAGTTTTGAACAATATCATTAATTATATTGATAACATTAATTTAAAAACACTTTCTCCTTCAAAAAGTAAAAGTATATCATTCCACATATAAAAAGCCTACTATATCCACTTTGGATTTTATCAATATTCTCAGAAATAGTACATTTTCTGAATCTACTTTAAGATATAAAATTTAGGAATGTTATATAACATTTTTCATGAAAGAAAGGATATTATAAAGTGTCCCATAATCACTACATCTAATTATTTCTTTCAATTTAATATACAACAAGACCTAAAATAATATAATAGAAAAGCTTCCTTATTCTGTTTTTTTTTTTTTTTTTCAAATATCAGACTTTTTCCTATTGGTGATGAATTTCCTAACCATTTGAATATTGTAAGTCACATGTTATTTCTCTATATATTATGTGTAGAGAATATGTTTGAAAAATTAAGCCAAAAAATCACTAATGCTGCATTTAAGCTTTTGAGCTTTCTTTCTTTTTTTTGTTTACATTGCTTATAATTTAAAAAATGTTCTCCTTGCTTTTGTATGAACACTGAAGCTTTATGTTTTTTTATGCCCTCAGAAAGTGTTAACAATCTCTCTATAAGTAAGCATACTTACCTTAAAAGAGTGAGCCACAGACTGTATTTTCTTACTGTTGTAGAATTCTGATGTGATTCTTTAAATTATAGCAGAAATGATCACACTTGTCTCTAATCCTTTCTCCTCATCACTTTTATTTCAACCATTGTCTTTCTACTTCCAACTATATTTTACGTATTCCTTTATAAGATTTAATTTAACAATGATTCTGAGGCTAAAATCATTAAAACATGGACCATTCCAAAACTGTTGCATTGTCATCTTGAAAGTGTGACTTTCAAGATGACAATGGAGTATCAGTCATTGGAGTATCCTGTAACAGTCATTGGAGTATCTATTCTTTGTTAAGCATCTGGAGAAGATAAAGATAGCTCAGATGAGGGGCTTGATCTTGAAGAGACTGAAATCTGGTACAAGGTTTGTGAGTTGCACATAAGACACCTCAGAAGAGGGAAATTGAAACTCAGAATTAGAGGATGAGGGAGAATAAAGAGAGAATTGAACAAAGGAGGGAGGGGAAGAAAACATTAAATAAATAGTGACAATTTTGCCTGCCATGATGCTCAAGGAATGTTTTCGGGAATGCCAGAATGTACCTTAGTTCCCTTCCATTTCCAGGGAGAACACCTTTTGTGATCCCAATGTTTCAAGGGTCTGGATATAATATTTGTTTTTCCACTACACTGACTCCGATTGTATTAATTATCCAACTAAGATGGATAATATATTTTAACTTTTGAATCTTTTTGGTGTTGCACTTATTGAAATGTCCAATAATTTAAAACTACAGGAATTGTTTTCAAGAATTTATCATCAAGTATCATTTTCACCTCATCTTTAGAACAAAACCTTACAATATAATAAAATCTAAATAGTAGTAAAGTTCCAACAAATAGACTAAGATCTCTCTCAGAACAGTTGAGGAAGTGAGGGTTTTGTATGGAAATGTGAGGTGTAATAACGATAGATTTCATGCTTAATGTTGGGATATTAGAAAAGGGAAAGGAAGGAAATTTGCCTTGGTACATGTGTGCTTTTCTGAAATACACATTGGAGAAAATGGAGTGGCACAGATGTAAACAGTGAGTAGAATGTTAGTTCACATTGGCTCATGACACCAGGCTTTATGCAAGAAGGTAAGTAAGTACAAAGGTTTTCCTTATGCTCCCTAATTGTTTCTCTCCTATTTTCCTATTGGACATTTTCTTCCCTTCCTCAGAAGGAACATGAGGAAATAAGAGAATAATCTAGATAACAACCCAAGAGGAGAAACTCTCTGGAAAAGAGGTCATAAATCGTTTATACCAGTTCAAACCTTTATTCTTGCATCAATAATCAAAAGTAGTTTTTCCAAAGTGGATTCCAATGATATCCAGAAACTGAAGTCCCCTCTCCTATTGTGCAGAAGGATGAGAGTTCCAG